>NW_027070386.1:2333-187779 GCF_002906115.3 Quercus suber
CCCCCCCCCAAAAAAAAAAAAAAAGAGACATATCCAACATAAAAGTAAAATAAACCAAGAATTCTGTAGATCTTGTTTTTAATAGCTTTTCAGTGAATTGCATGAGTTTGTGAATAGTATAATGTAAAATGAAAGACTGAATTTTTTGTTCACTTCCTCTAAGGTTAGCACACAAGTTTTTGAAAGAGAGCATATTTTTTGAAGTCATCAATCTTTCTAAAATATTTTTTATTTGAAATCTAGTGTTGGAAATAGTGTTAAACTATGTTATTTTAAACTAATTAAAACTCACTAATGTTTTTATGAAACAGCTCAACACTAAACAAATCATGATTAAGATAGGTTTCATCTACTTTAAACAAATTCTGATTAAAATGAGGTATGAATTTTTCTATAAAATTTCTATTTTTAAAGTTGTATTCATTAATACTTATTTCATATATATATATTAATACCTATTAATCTTTATTTATTAATACTTATTGTTGAAGTTTCATGTATTGCATCCAGTTATTATATAATTTCACAATAAAAGTAAGAATGCATTTTTTTTTTTTTTTAGTTTTTTTTAGTTTTTGGTCACAACTCTCTTAAGCGACGCGCAATCTCTTAAGTATTTTATAACCACATCTTCATCTTAATCAACTTTAGCATTGGTGCACAACATTTTATATTTATGGTAATGATATATAGTACTTAAAACAAATTATGGCCCACAATATTTAGTTTTTTTTTTTTTTTCGCTTGTTTATGGTGATGATATCATCACTGAAATATAAATGGTGTAAACTTAATAATTTATGTATTATTTAAATTTTATTTTTGAGTATTTTATTTATTTTTTTGAGGAAAAAAGTTTTCTAATATTTTTTTCATGCATGCAAAAACTATGGGTCAACTAGTAACCCAATCAACCCAACACGCTCATAACCTATTTAGAATGACCTGTATCCTAATTAACTTGACCCATTTGCCAGGTCTAAGATAGTTTTTCATCTTTTGGCCGATTAGGGAACTCTAGCTATACTCTTTAAGGTTCCTAAGGTTCATGTTTGTTTACATCTCATCCATGTCAAGGATCATCTCAATTTTGGTGGAAGCATATAGGTTTGTGAAAAAATCACTTACAATTAAATTCTCTAGTTTCCTCCCATTTTTAGTCAGATATGCAATAGGTGACATTTATTTGATTTTTAAATGCTACATGTATATCTTACATTTAAATAAAAATATGATGAAATTGAAAGATTAATTTAATAGGAGGAGATCTTATCCCGATAGTTTAAAACCTTAGCCTTTTTTTTTTTCAATAAATGAGATTATTAAAAAAAAAAAAATCATCACCTGAATACTATTTTCAACGTGGGTGAATTGATTGATTGACATTAAACATGCAACAGGTGGGAATTAACTTGGGCTCCAACTTGTGCATACCATCAATTTCGCATGCACTTGCTATATAAATTTTAATGATAGCAAGCATGAATGCAAATGTTTCTCTCTCTCTCTCTCTCTCTCTCTCTCTCTCTCTCTCTCTCTCTCTCTCTCTCCTATATATTAAGCAACCAGATTGAATAGAGAGCAAAAACAGGCACAAAGAAAAACATACCAGAGTAACACAGAAGGCAGGTGAAGAAAAGGAAGAAATGACGTTCGATATTTTAGATCTTTTAAAGGGTAAAAAGAAAGTGGAGCCCCCTACAGCAGAAGAATTAGAAAAACATGTGTGTTGACAGGAGAGTGTTAGAATTTAAATTTTAATGATGTTCTTTTCTTTTCTCAATTTAATGAAGGAGAGAAGATCTTTTAGTATCACATGCAAACATTTGGTTTATTTGTTAATATATGGGTCATCATGTTGGCTTCAACTTTAGTGCCCTTGTTGTTTCAGGGGATCAGAGTGGTGATAGAGTACAACAAGCATTGCGATTGTTGTGCAAAAGATGTCCTGAAACGCTGTAAAAGGTTTCCTGGTATACTTCTAAATCTTTTATCCAAATCAACCTTTTTCTTAATATTAGTCATTCTGATATATTTATTTTTGTTGGACATAACTGAAAGATTCATCATCAAATTTCTGTATATACTTTTCTTTTATATATAAATGAAATCTAATTCTTGTCTGATAGAACTTACTTTTGCAGTTAGGACCTTATGAACAATCAATTCCATTATCAGTTATAATTTATTTGAATTGTAATATTTGTTAGGAGTTTCTAAAGCAAGTCTTGATGCTACACTCCGGCTGGTAACTGTGATTGGTGTGTTTGATCCAAAGAAGCTCGAAGAAATCCTCTGGACAAAGTGTAGTAAAAGGGTAAAAATTGTTGAGGAAGAAAGGATAGGAGGAAAAACAAGCAAGGGAGATGGAGGAGGAGGAGCAAGCAGTGGAGGACAGAAGAGCATCGAAGCAGTGAAGGAAAACAAGCAAGCAATGGAGGAGGAGAAGAAGCAAACAAAGAAGGGCAAACAAGTAATGGAGGAGGGACAAGCTAGCAATGGAGGACATGGCAACAAGGAAATTAACAATGGAGGAGGATAAGGGCGCAGTAGAAGACTAGGATTACACCCCCTTTGCACTTTAAAATCCCCTTTCGAAAGTTTCTTTCTGAGTTATCATAAGCTTATAGCAATATGATAATTGAAATAAAAATGCTTAGTAGCAAAATTGCTTCTGATTTAGTCAAATCTAAAATTCTCAAACTTTTACAAAACTGCTACTGTGAAAGAATCCCAGCATGCAAGAACCAAAAAGAGGCAGTCAAGTAATTCCTAGTACATAGAGCTTCACATATTTTTGCGTATAAATGTTAATTCATGAGAAATTGAATATCAATCTAAAAATGTTTTTTTTTATTGATAAAAATATATATATACTAAAGACTATGTTCATACAACTCATGATGTTATTCATCCAAAAAATAAATACATAAATAATACTCATCTTATAAGTTCACTTGCAACAATGTCTTGAAAAAAATATTTCACTGAAGCAACATATTTACGTTGGGTTTGGACCACATTGGGATGAAGTGAGATAGAGAATGATATTCTTGGGCTTATAAAGGAATGGATTTTTCGGCCCAATTTTGTAGTGGAGTGGGAAATAATTTTATAGGCCCAAAATACTTAAAATATCCTCTCTCTCTCTCTCTCTCTCTCTATATATATATATATATTTATATATATATATATATAAATATATAATTTGTAGTAGAGAGAAAGTTGTAAATTCATGTGAAAGTGATAGACAATTTGTCACATATCGACACATAAAATATATATAATTATGACAAATTGTGTGGTAAAGAGTGTGATCCTAAATTAACTTATAGTTATAGAAATATTTCTTTCCAATCAAAACAAATGTATTCACTGCTTTAATCTCTTCACATGCTACCTACCAGACATGACTTTTTCATTCAAGCTCATTAGCTGATTACATCTGGTTAATTTCTCGTTACCTTCCAAAAGTCTTCATGCAGATGACTTCGAACTGCATAGTAGAAAAGTCTCATGCAACCTAGACCACAAATTGGGGTAAGCCTAAGAAAAAATCAGAAAAACAAGAAACATTGTAGACTTTTTGAACTTTCCTAGAACAAATTAAGTAAAAATCTTCACTCCTAACTCATTTTCTGAGTCTCTTTGGTTACTTTTCTATATTTCCTTACAAGCAAACTGATTCCTTACAAGCAAACCATGTCAGTTATTGGAGAGGCTGCTCTATCCGGTTTCTCAGTAATGGAGTTATGCAGAATCTCTTTTCTTCTTTTTTGGGCTTTTCAGCTTGTACATGCACAACAAACAACTGATCCTAATGAAGGTTCTCTTAGCTGTTTAAAAATCCAGAAACTTGTCGAAGTTGAATATCTTTTATACTTATTTAAGGTTTTTTTAATTCTAACTACACCTTTTGTTGGGCAGTGGATGCACTCAAGAAGATTATAATTCACTGGAACTTAAGTGGAAAATTGAATCTTACCACAGACCCTTGTAGCCAGAATGCCCCGTGGGCTCCTGATAATGCGAATCCCCGCATGGCTTGTGACTGCACTGGCAGCACCTGCCACATCACTCAGCTGTTAGTTCTCCATTATCAATTTTAAACTGTTACATATATTGTTGTTGTGCTAATTAAGGAAATTTCCAATTTTCAATTTGATGCAGGAAGATATATGCTTTAGACATTTTTGGTGAAATACCCCAAGAACTATTTCTGCTAAAGGAGCTAATGGACTTGTGAGGGATTAAATTCTTAAGCTTTAAGTACCCTTTGTTGCTTTGATGTGATTAAGATCGTAATCTTGCATAATGATGCAGGAATCTGGGTCAAAATGTACTGAGTGGGCCATTACCAGCTGAAATTGGACAGCTATCAAAGATACAATACCTGTAGCTGCTAAACTTCTTATTTGTATCAATTTACATCTGTTCTTATTATTTTAGGTGTATTAATATTTTTTGTTATGCTGACTGATTGAACAGTAGCCTAGGCATAAACAATCTGACAGGTCCAGTGCCTCCAGAGCTTGGCAATTTAAGCAAGTTGATTTCCCTGTATGTACATATACGCAGTTTTCATATGCCTTTTTAGTTTTTCTTTTTTCCCTTTATTTATGGTTTCTTTTTGTTAACCTTTTTTTGAATCCATTTATTAGAACTTACATTAATTGTAAAAGTTTCTCATATGTTACAGAAGTTTAAGCGCAAACAATTTCAATGGAACATTACCCACGCAGCTTGGAATGTTGACCTCCTTACAGCGTTTGTAATTTTTATACATACCTGTCAAACATGAAGTAATTTCTTCTTATTAGCGGTGCAGTCTCATTCTTTACCTATATTGTTTCAGGTACATTGATAGCAGTGGAGTGAGTGGACCAATACCACAAGAACTTGCAAGCTTAAAAGTCCTTCAAACTCTGTACTTATATATCTCTTTTTATAGATCAGTATATGGTGGTTTTGAAATATGGAAGAATTTGATTATGTTAAATGTAAATTCATTTATGGATTGATCTTTTGTTCAGATGGGCATCTGATAATGGCTTTACTGGAATGCTTCCAGAATTCTTTGGGACTCTTACAGAACTGATCGACCTGTGTGCATCGATTTCCCTAGCATTACTATAATTTCAAAATTAATTTGAGGTTTCTTCTTTACATTAAGGTATTTAACATATATTATGTTGACTGATGCACTTTATCTTTTACAGTCGACTTCAAGGTACATCACTTGAAGGCCCAATCCCAAGAAGTTTTGGTGCTCTAACAAAGCTAGTGAACCTGTAAGGCCTCAAGAACATGAGCTTCTATATTTTTCTGTGTCTTTTGCATTGCTAACCGTTGCCCTTAAATTGTTTCCCCCCTTTACAAGCAGTTCCTGACTTCCATGTCACATCACTTGTAGTTTTGAGGTGGGAGGCGGGGATTGGTGGGAGTAAATAAGTGACGAGGCTGACAGCCTAATCACAAAAATATTGAGTATGTAGTATGGACAAGCCCTCAACAAACAAAGATTAAATAGAAGGGGAGAAGGATAAAGAAACACCTTAATTTTCATCTGCTATAAATAGTTGATTTTGAAAATAGTGTTTGCTAGAGAGCTTAATCTTTCATTCCACTTTGTACTGTTTTTTAGATAGGAATGCCACATATCGCTTATCGGATCATGTTACATAAAATCAATTATCACTTGCTGTCAGATTGTCTTGTGGTGTTATTCATGTTTATGCTTTTTCTGACTCATTTGGGATTGTTTTTTGGTAAAAAATTGGAATTTCTTATTTGCTTGTGTTCCTAAATAGGAGAATTGGCGATCTTAGTAAGGAGGACTCTACTCTTGATTTCTTGGAGAACCAAACAAGTTTGTCCATACTGTAAGATGCTCTATGTTTTAGATCTTTCTAACAGGAACTTTGTTCTTTTCCTCTTTCATAAATATCTTATTAACTTTCTCAACTTTTTCGTAGATCTCTGAGAAACTGCCGAGTGTCTGGTGAAATTCCAGAGTGGATTGGCACATTTGCTAAGTTGCAATACCTGTAAGTAACCTTGACGTATGTTTGTTCATATGATTAGAATCATTCACTTGTGTGTGTTTCTTTGTTCTTTTTTATGAAATAATATTGGTTTCCCCTTTTCTATATAAATTTTGCATGATTTTTTCTCTGAAGGACTCTTGCTGATTTTTACCTCCTCTTATGGAAACGAAATCACAATGACAGGGACTTAAGCTTCAACAAGTTGACAGGCCAAATACCAAACTCATTCCAAAATTTTTCCTTGTTGCAAAATTTGTAAGTATACTGAATTTGGCTCTTTGCATTCAATATTATAATTAAGGCATTATCAATCCAACAGGAATTGCATGATTGAATGTGTTACAGTTTCAATTTTTTCTCTCATATATATCTGACAATGTGAAAATATATTGAAATTCTCTCCGTTAGAAAATCTTGATCACTATTGTAGTTGGTTCAATTATCTTTCTGTTTCCTATCTTATATCCATATCTGCAGTACTTCAGAAAGCATCACTCATTTGACAACATTAAGAAGTATATTAGTACATGATGATGTCACTCATTTCCCACTCAAAATGGGCCAATAATCATTTTCTAACCTTTACTAGAATGACAAAACAGAATGATTTAAATCAGGCAGAATGGATTCACTCAACATTCTTACATGTGACCCATTCAAACTGTCTTTCAAATCATTAAGGAAAATAAGTAAGCCATATATTGGTGACACAAGATGGAAACATCACAGGCTTTGTTTCTTTGAAATAAAAATGCATTCACTTTCACAAAAGATTCTTTTTTTTTTTTTTTTGGTTAAATTCACAAAAGATTCTTTGTTTGATCATATGATCAGAAAGAAATGAACTTTTTTTTGTTGGGGGGGGGGGGGTTGTGATACATTTTGTTGGGGGGGGGGGAGTTGTGATACACTAATCTATCAATGCCATTCTATATTGTTTATTAAGAATTTCCTTTAAAAATAATCTCTTTATATGTCTAAGATATCTTGGAAACAACAACTTGAGTGGAGATTTGCCTTCAAATATCATTAGTCTCGACCTCATCGCATTGTAAGTGCAACCTTCAACTTAGATATTGCTCTGACTGCCAATATCGCAGATGTGGTGTCTTTTAATTTTGGTTTTGATGCCTTATTAAGTCACTGCTAAGTGCTAACTGAGTTTCTTTTTGAATATTTTAAAATTTCTTTCATGAAGTCTTGAGTTGCTATTTCTCAAAATAGTCAATCACTGATATTATTTGTACGTCTTTAGACCTCTTAAAACACAACCAGATTAACCTAGTTAATTAGCCAAGTTATTACTTAGTCAAATTATCAGATATAAGTTAACACAAATATATCATATCAATGTAAAGTACGGAAAATAAAGAACACAAAAATATGATGACCCAGGAAAACTAAACCGATAAAAAACCTAGGGAGGATTTAACCTAGCTATCCTCAAGGTAAACCAAATTCACTACGAAAGAATTGAAGTTTACACAATAGCGACTTAGACCACTAACATCCTATTGCTACCTCAAGTAGAAAACTTACTACCACGACCTCATGACAACTCTGAGTCCACAAACTACTTCTTTCTTAAATTCCCAGAAAGTACAAGCACTCTCGCTTATGTATCTTTAAGCTCTTGAATCTGCAATTGAATGATCACCAAGTTCTTGACATAGTCTTGATTCTTGATAACCCTAAGTATGTGTGAAAGCAAATACTTCTAGATTTCACAGAAGATTCACACACACAGCATAAAGAGCATCCTCAAAACGTAGCTAGGATTTTCCCTTTTATACTTAAGACAAAACATAAAACACTACATGTCAAACGGGCTTGGGCTGAGCTGGAAAATTTTGTAGAAAAACAATCTGCACGACTTTCGATCAATTGAGCCTAATTTTCGATCGATCGAGCCAGGCAAATTTACACAGTAAATCCTACAGTAACTCAATTCCAACTTAACATAAAAACATATACTTTGAGCAAGTCTAAACAAGACTAAAACGTTTTGATCATGATTTGCCAACATTACAAATTGAAGTTCTAATACATTAGTTCCTAATTCCTTAGAACCTAACATTATTGACTGGTCTAGAAAGAGTACAATCTACAATATCAATGCAATGCTCTTGCTATGCCAAAGTCTTGTTGTAAGAAAATATGTCTTTCTCTAGCCTTCAAAGATCTTTCAAATTTGTAGAATGTGAAATTATATAACCGTAAGAAGAAGCATGTTATGCTTCTATACCTGCTGTAAAATTCTTAATTCTAGTCACCAGTTTGTAACACTAAGATGTACAATATTCTGGTTTTCTGGGCAGAGATGTCTCTTTCAATCCCATCACCGGAAATTTACCTCCAAATTTTGCAAAAGCAGGATTTTCAATGTAAGTTTATCTTTCCTTGTTATTTCTTAAGACTATATGATGATACAATATGGACCATTGATAGAATGTTGTTTGAAAGTTTTGTGTCTTGTCATTGAATTATCTTCTGGCATCATTTTGCAAGAAATAACTACCTTTGTGTATTCAGGAATGTTCTCGGGACATCCATCAATGCAAATAGTTTACCGGACAGGTGAGGTTTTGTTTTGTTTGTTTGTTTGTTGTTTTTTTTTTTGGGGGGTGGGGGGGGGGGGGGGGGGGGGTGCGCGCCTTGTGTTGGTTTATACACCGACTGGAGTTTCCACTCTTATGCCATTATTGTTTTTCCTCAAGTTAACAAAGTCAATATCATTTCCAGAAACAAAATGTTCGTATCTTTTGTATAAAGAGCTGCATCTTCTAACCAAAATGAATCTTTTGTATAAAGAGCTGCATCTTCTAACCAAAATGAAAAACTAGAACAAGTGAATAAAGTGCATAGTTCTGACTTCTGACCATTCATTCCATACCCAAAAATAGGAGCTTAAAAGAAACCATTATTAGAACCTCGGTAACAAGTGGATTTTAATTTCAATGGTTTTAGATTCTAACTGTTTTCATGTGTTTTAGCCATAATTGGACTCATTATACTACTTTTTTTCTTGTTGCTCCATGCTTCAAGCCTCCAAATAGCAATCAAAATTTTCAGTTCTGAACAAAAACAAAATTTTTAATGATCCAGGGGTTGTGTATATGAATATCTTCCTAGTAAACTTATGATTCCATGGTAAACTTTTCTGATCATTTTGATGGTCATTCATGTAGGAAGGCAATTGGGATGCTGCACTGCCTCCAAAACGAGTGCACTAACCAAGTTCAAGCCTGTGAGTACAATTTGTGTTTTTTCCTCATTTACACTGATTTGACCATCGTGTAAACCACTTGGATACTTTACAACTTTGACAAAAGATTGGAATGTTACAAGAAGACTTTAATTGGAAATTTTAGATCAGCATTCGAGATTTAGAACATTAAGACATTCTGCTGTCCAGAGTATTAAGTAGCACATGGTTTTTAAGTAGTTAAAAAAATACAAAATTTCATGAGCATTAATTCAAATTGGGCATGGCTGGTCCGAGGGGCTTTGCTTTGATTTAAAGAGTATTCCATGTTTAAATTTAGGCTTCAATATATACCATGCCATATAGTGCTGAATTGTGTACTCTTAAGTACTTCCCTATTTTTGTCGTAAACAACCATTGAAGAATGAGAAATAGATCACTTTCTAGGAATAATGATAAGTTTCTGAAAAGCTTCTAGTGTCTTCCAACTTCCGTATCTTTATTGGAAACTGGAATGAAATGAAATGAACAAGTATACTCTCCTTCAAATTTCTATGTAGTAATCAGACATGGAAGTTCTGAACTTAAAAATGAAACTTTAGGAGCTAACCTAGTAAAAAGGAATGCAAACGGGGAAAAAATGTAAATAGTTTTCCATAAGTTTAGAAATTTTTTTTTTACTTTCTAGCTCAAGTTGTTCCTATAATTTTGGAAAACATAATTCTGTTGCAGCTTCATTTTCTATTAAATGCGGAGGCATGGAACAAACATCTTCATCTGGCATCAAATTTGATAATGATTCTGAAAGTCTGGGAGCTGCTTCACTGTACACAAACTCTAACGATCAGTGGGCAGTAAGCAACACTGGAAACTTCATTTCCAATCCAAATGGACCTCAATATATGGTAACGACTGAAACCCAAATAACCAATACTTCAGATTCCGAACTATATAAAACAGCAAGGATTTCACCAAGCTCACTAAGGTACTATGGCCTCGGTTTGGAGAATGGAAAGTACAATGTTGAGCTTCACTTTGCAGAGATAACAATGGATGATTCTCAATCCTGGAAAGGTCTCGGGAGGCGATTATTTGATATTTACATTCAGGTACAGTGGTAAAAATTTAATTGCAAAGGCAAACGCTCCCTTACTATGAATATCACAAAGTTGGAACCAACAAAATTGTGGTAAAAAGATTATTTGAATACTTAATCCTGTAATGTACATTTAACTTGGTTCTACTCCTCTGGAACAGAAAAATCTGGTATTATCCCTTTTTTTAACTATAAGAAAAACATTAAAGCCATAGACACCATTTCTAGGTAAAGCATATTCAAACTGATTTGACATATGGAAACTCAATACTTAAAGGAAAATTTGATCACTGTACAACTAATATTCAGATCACCTGTAAAACTTCTGCATTACACGATATCAATAGAATAACAACATTTACATTTTTCTGTTCTAAATATTTATCTGATATGTGTTTCTGCATAAACTGCCAATGACCCATTGACCCTTGTGTTTTTCATTTTAATTGATACAGAGCTATTATTACAGGAAAAGAACTTAACCAATGAACTCTAGCTAAAATGGCACTTCCTCCTTCCATACTAATGGGATGGAGGGTGAGCTTATAACTTACAATTAAAAAGGGTTTAGGAAAATAACTTCCAAGGCACATATTTTCCTGTGCTTGTAGCCTTGTTTTATAGCTTTTATCAATATGTTCTAATGCTGCAATTGGCTAAAGGGTGAGAGAGTTGTCCAAGACTTCAACATTCAGAAAGAAGCTGGAGGATCTAAAAGAGCCTTGATCAAAACATTCGAGGCGAATGTAACAAACACAATCATTGAGGTCCACTTCTTCTGGGCTGGAAAAGGCACTTGCTGCATCCCATTTCAGAGCACATATGGACCGTTAGTGTCAGCAGTCCATGTTTATCAAGGTTCTTTATATCTTTTCCTGTTATTTCTTACTTAAAATTGCATTTTTCATAAGTCAATTATTTTAAGGTGTTACTTATTTGTTCCTAAACCCAATTTCTTCCTTAGGGTGCTATTTTTTAGAAGCAGTGGCCACAGTAATACCTTTAGCATCTGTATATACAGAACAACTTTAGCATTGATAGTGCAAAGATGTAGTCATTGAAAACTTGACCATTAGAAAGAAGAAGCTATTAGCGAACAAAGAATAAATGAAAAGGCCATCTTTAGAAACCAAGTAGGATTAAAAAAAAGGTATAATATTATAACGAAATTGCTTTAGACAAACATAGTTTTTAAACAATTCAATTCAGAGAAGTCCCAAATTAAGGCGCAATAGTTAATTTTGGCATTTCTAGGAAGTGAGAAGCACTTTAGATTATCAATCACTGTATCTTATACCTTTTGGGTTGATGACACCAACAAAAGCAACAACATCTATAACAATATTTTGCAGAATTTAACTTCCTAACAATGGGAAAAGAAATACCCTTTCTTTATCTTAGATTTAAGCTTCTTATAACCTTCCTTTTCCTCTATCTATAACAACAGCAGCACCACCTTTGCAAATAGTTGGATGTCCTAGTTGATGGCTTCTTAGCTTTAGTAGCATAATAATTATAGAATGATTTCTAGTCCCAAGCTAGCTCCTAGTATTCCATCCAAACCTTTCATATTAACCTGGAACGAAGGACTTCTGTTATTAGTTTTTGCATAAGAAGATGAACAAAACATTAGTATTGAAAAGCACAAATTGAATTAAATTATAGAGAGATATTTGAGAGAGAGGACATGGAAGTTAAGTATAGTACCAGTTAACAGTATCTTTTTGATTCTTTGATTTGGCATGACCAAACTCCCAACTCTTTAAAATCACCATTTATCATCAACAATAAATTTCTATTAAAAAAAAATGCAGTTGTATTTGGAATTGACATGCATTCAGATTTACATAAATAAACCCAAATGCACAGGAGTACTTTATGTATTAGTCATGTTAAAACATGTAAAGTTTGTTAATCATATGAATACTTTCTATAAAAAACAATAAAATTTTAGTAGGAAATTACAATTTAATTGAGTGTGAAATCAACCACAGATAAACTCTAATTACATAAATGTTATATCATAAAAATTCTAATATAGCTGTATAAATCATCTTAACATAAATGTTATATCATAGAAGTTTAGCAATAAGTTGCTATTGTACCCTATTCAATTCTTTTCCCTATTCGATGCATTCTATTTAGTAGCCTTGTGATGTTTATGAAGCATTTGGCAAACGTATATGCTACTTCTATTTGCTGATTTTCAATAGAGTTGTCATTCTTTGATTTTCCCACAACAACATTTTTTATTTCCTGCAATGATTGACAATTTAATTAAATGGTGCATCAAAAAGTGTCTAAATATATGCATATTGCTCAAACATCATAATGCTATTTAATGATCAATATCAAATCAAGATGAAGACATCCTAAGCAATAAAAGTTTTGTGTTTTGTTTTATATTTTTGTAACATAGACTTTTATCTAGAATGAAAATATATAAACATTGAAAATACCAAGACAAAGGAAAAGGCAAAATATAGAAAAACTGTGAAGTTACAGACTTTAGATAAAATAAGATGGAAATTAGTTAGCATGCTATTTGATCCATTGATATCTGATTGGGTGCGTGTTCAAATACTCATGATTTAGTAGCTCGTAACATTGCTATCACTATTCAGTAAGGTTCAGAGTTTATGCTCTTCTACATATAAACATCCACAATAATAATCTCTAAGAGAATGCATTTCATAGTTTTTTTTTTTTTTAAACACATTTATTCACAATCTGCCAATCTTGCCAATAATGGAGAATTTAAAGGTTGTCTCAATGGGAATGTGTCAAATAAATTTTTATATTAAACAAATCAAACAAAAACACGTACACTGAAATTCCCCAGTCATAGATAATTCAAAGGTTTTCCTAGATATAACTCTCAAAGTAAATGAATTTAATGGGTTATAGCATGCTCTTATCTTGAAGTTAGCAAATATGACAAACATAATATTCCTATGTCTGTTGAAAAGAGTAGATTCAGATGTACTTCAATGTGAAAGTCATGACAATTAGCCCTACTTATTATGTAATAACCTTCAAATATATCAAACATAGTATTTCTAAATCAGTATAAAATGTGCACATGTCCCAACCATATGAAAAGAGTGTTCTGAATGTTAGCCAAAAGATAATTCTTTACTTGAAAATATCAATTACATAAAACCAAGAGCAGGACGAAAAGATTTGTATTTACTACTACACATATCCAAATTGCTTTGTAGGAGAAACTGAAAAACTTTCAAACTTCATCATAAGTTGAAAGTAGAGATTGTTCCAGTTGGGGAGATTGGAAATATAGATGCTTTGGCTACCATACTTCGATTTAGGGTGGGTAGTCTGCCTATGAAATACTTGGGAATGCCGTTGGGCACCCCATTCAAAACAGCATCTGTGTGGAATCCTATATTGGAAAGGATGGAGAAGAAACTCTCAAGTTGGAAGCATCTTTATTTATCTAAGGGGTTAGACTTACCTTGTTGAAGAGTACTCTTTCTAACCTTCCTATGTACTGTCTATCATTATTTGTCATCCTTGTAGCTATGGCTGATAGATTGGAGCATATTCAGAGAAATTTTTTATGGGGATCTTCAAAGGAGTGTTTCAAATATCCTTTGGCAGCTTGGGAGAAGGTGTGTTTACCGATAGATATGGGGGGTTTGGGGATCAAGAAGTTAGTACATTTTAATAAAGCCTTGTTAGGGAAATGGTTATGGAGGTTTGGACGAGAAAGCACTCGTCTTTGGAGGAGGGTTATTGCAACTAAATATGAAGAGGGTCAAGGGGGGTGGACTACTAAAATTTGTAGAAGGACCCATGGATGTGATCTGTGGCATGGTATTCATGATGGTTGGGAGAATTTCTCCAAACATGTGGCCCTAGTGGGTGATGGCACTTGTATTCTTTTTTGGCATGATAAGTGGGTGAGAGATAACTCACTTAAAAGGCTCTATCCTCAGTTATATGTGTGTTCTAATGACAAGGAAGCTTGCATTTCTGACGTATTATGCTTCCAGGAGGGTGGAAACGATAAAATTTGGAATTTGAGATTTCATAGGGATTTTCATGAAAGGGAATTAGAGGCTGCCTTCTCTTTCCTTGAGTTCATTCAATCTCGGATCCCTAGGGGTGGTGGGAGTGACACTTCTCATTGGTGTCTCAACGAGAATGGCAAGTTTGATACCCGGTCCTATTACCATAAGATGAGGGGTGTAGCTGCCTCCAATTTTCCATGGAAGGGTGTTTGGAAAGCTAAGATCCCTAAGAGGGTGGCATTTTTTGTGTGGACAGCGGTTCATGGGTAGATCCTTACATTGGATAATCTTATGCTTAGGGGGCGCATTTTGCTGAATCGGTGTTATATGTGCCATCGAAATGAGGAAACTATGGATCATCTTCTCCTCCATTGTCCTGTAGCTCATTCTCTGTGGGTTTATATGTTTCAGATCTTTGAGACCCAATGGGTCATGCCAGGCTCTATGGAAAGCTTGGTGTATTGTTGAAGATATTGGCTGCGTAAATTTAATTCAGACATTTGGAATATGATTCCTGGCTATTTGATGTGGATTGTTTGGACAGAAAAAAATCAGCGCTCTTTTAAGGATACCGAGAAATCCTTGGCTCAATTACAAGCTCTATGTCAGAAGACTTTATTTGATTGGTCTAGGTGTTGGGGCTTCTCGGATTGTTCCACTATCTTGGAGTTTATTTCTTCTCTTAGTATTGCACTTCAAGTTTTTTCTTGTTGTTTGTTGCTGTTTGTTTGTTTGTTGCATTTCCTTGTGTTCACCATCATGAACACCTTGTATTTGCTTTCTTCTATTTTACAATTTGTTTAATAATACTCTTATTACCTATCAAAAAAAAAAACAAAACAAAACAAAATTAGGACAAAAGAGCTGTATGTAGTATGGATTCAACTTTTCACTTTGGTCAACTGAAACAGAGTTATCAAGATGTTTAATTGTTAATTAATTAACTTATCTTCATTGCTAGTAATGTAAGATTTAGTAGCTTCAGTGTCAAAAGACAACATAAATTATTATTTAGATCTCACAGAGTATGAAATTGCTCAAGCAAACGAAGGCACTCACACAAAGAAAACCAACCACAAAAAAACTAAAATTTTAGGATACGATTACTTGCATTCAAAGACATGATATAAACAAATTAGCAAAGCTCCTATCAAAACACTTTTTTTTGTTACATTAAAAAATAAAAAATAAAAAAAAAGCAACTTGAAAGAAATGCAAATTTTATTTTTGATAGATCAATATAAGTTTACAATTTCTTATAGATAATGCCACTAATTAGAGGTGTGCAGCTAAAACAACCAAAATAATTTAAACTGACAGGACTGCAACAAACCTTCCATTTTACCCAAAACCCTTTTCATAGATCCACCTCAACTTCACAGACAACAAACCTTTCATATAGTTATATTAAAGTCCGTTGAAGTTAAAAGGGAGAAAAAATGAAGCTATTTTATTAAACACTTTGTGTGCATATAACAAAAGGCAAAATTTGATAGAGGGAGAATGGGGTGGTTTTCTAGAGATACTGTCCCCCATCTAATATTCTTGTAGACAAAAAGAAAACCATTTAAAGAATAAGGAGAAAAGAACATAAAAAGGACAAAATACCTTGACCGTGAGATATAATGAGATTGGGTGAGTCTTAAAAAAACTGTTAATCTGGTTCAATGTGCAACGCAGGAAACAAAACAATTAAGCTGAAAATAATATAAAAGGGGGAATTCGAAAAGCTTGATGTTAATTTGCTGATACTCATTGTAATGAAATTACTTGCATCAAACAATATGATCTGTGAAATATTTGTTATTTATATCACAACTGCAAGAAAAGCTTAATTAAGAGAGAAAAAGAAAAACCTTAAATAATTTGACAACCACAAAAAAGAACATAGGAAACCAAAACATAAAGAAGATGGAATTATCTATTATTTAAATTAAAAACACATAAAAGAGTGGCATGAATTTATGTTCTTCCGCAAAAAAAAAAAAAAAAAAAACCAACCTGATTCAAAGCCTAATATTAACCCAAATACCTAATCAAAACTAAGCCAATCAAAAACTATATAAAACACAATTATTTATTTATTTAAATTACTAGTAGAGGTTTAGAAATCTGACAGTGATGGATTGGTTTAATGATAACGGGTGGCGGCTTTTGTAGGGGTGACCCTCAGATTTCTCTATAAACCTTAGGGACTCTTATCTCTTAATTTTGTCTCAAATTTAAACAATGTAAATAGAACTATCTCCAACAGAGTTGTGTTTAGAACCTATAAGATGATTAACAAAACAACATTGTGAAGAACAAATAAAAAATCAAGAGCATATTTGAAACCTTAAGCGTAATATTTCTTTAAAGAATTTCGCATTCAAAAAATCACATACCCAAACCTAAGCCTAAATCAAAATCAATTCAATTGAAATAGCCAAGCCTAAATCATATTTAAACAATATAATTTTAAAACAAAACAAAAAACCTTACAAGTAAAGGTTTCATCGTGGTGACAAAACGGTAGAAAAATAGTGAAGCAATTTGCTTAATCGGCCAAATGAGAAGGTAGAGGGTCTGGTGGTGGCAAAGGCTGGATTGTCTTATGGCTTGAAGCGGTTGGCAGTCTCAGATTTTTCTCTCTCCCTAGTCCCCACTTCGTGCCTTCTTTGTTTACCGAAAGTCTAGGTTTTGGGTCTGCAACATCATGTTTTTAACATTTTGATCTCTTATGCCCAATTGATGTAGTGTTTTGGGTTTCAGTTTTTAGATCGTGCAGTGTTTTAGCGAAACATTGCGACTTTTGGCATTTTAATTGTAAACATGGCAAAATTTTAAGTGGTCTTTTTTCCAAGCGTGGAATGTTGAGGATGCAAATAATGTCCATGACCTAGTTTCATTCATGCAAATGCTACCAAAACCAATAGCATCAAAGAGATATCAAGACAATTTTGTTCTGATGGGTCCCTTCCTATAGGTAGAATAGAAACATTGATAATGCCAAACTGCCATGATCCAGTGAGTGACAGTTTTTTGCCTACTGCTGTTTGGTTTCATTCCTTGTGATCTCAATCTTATGTTCATGTCCTAAAGTTTATGGGTCCCTAATGGCTTGCTTATAGGTACATGATTTTCTTGAGTTTTGTTTTTTCTTCTCATTGAATCCACATATATATGCCTTCCCTTTATCTCTGTACTATCTGTTTTTGCAATAGTTATAATAAATCATTGTGTATAATATGTTATAGAAAGATTCTCCAGATGTTTGAAAAGTGTAAAAGTCCACCAATCAATATGCCAAAGAATACAATTCATCACCTTTCAACGTCAAAACAGTAACCTTCCCAAAAAGGGCCAAAAACTGCACTGTGCTCAGTGTACAGAATGTGAGGTTCATGAGTTATAAAGAAATTCTATTAGTATGGAATTACAATTTTCACTTATTGTTAAAACCACCACTATCATAATCTAATAACATAAACATGATATGATAAAAATTCATGATATCATAAGAATCTTAGTAATAAGTTAGTCTTGTTCCTCTTCAAAGATTTTTCTTGTTCAATGCTGATATTCTCCTATATATTTTTGTTGGTATTGGATGTTTGTCATCAAGATGTAGAGAGGAGCAAGTCAACAACTGAATATCCATGAGATAGTCTTTTGTTTTGATATTCAATGGTGTTAAAATCTGGAAGTAATATTTTAACTTGGTTATATTTATACACACAAAATATAAAGCCAAAAAAAAAAAAAAAAAAAAAAAGTAACAATAATTAGTTTAGAATACCTGCAATCACTCTCCCTTAGTGTTGATGTTGAAGTTGTATCACCTTTGATAATCAAATCCTTCAATCCATTATATAATTCAGTCTTCAATATACATTGGTTACACCTCAGCCACATAAGCAAATTTCATTCATACATGTGTATGCACCAACATGTAAGTGTTGAAATAATCAGCCACCATAAAGCAAGTTCCTGCCATGTAAGTTCATCAAAATGGGAGCATGTCAAGCATGGTTTTCTAAACATAAATCAAGATGTTTGTGTCTTTCTTCCTCCCTTATCTGAACATAGAACTTAGATTCTGCAACATCAAAATTAGGTTCTACAAATGCTACCTCCTAGTTCACCTAGTAGCACTTCTTGCAGTTAGCAGTTAAACCAAGTCAAAGTTCTCCTAGTAATAAAGGAATAACCATTTATCAGTTTCGCCTCAAGTTTCTTAAATGATAAAGGTTCCTCCAGGCCCGTAACTTCAAGAAATGTCATGATAACTCCCAAGATGAACAAGTAGAACAGAATAAGTGGAGTATATAACAACACAAAAATTCCTTTACTTTTCTTCTCCATACTTCAACAATAGCGTCAACCCATATCACCAGTTGAATCTGTAGGAAGCTTTAAGCTAACTGGCTATCCACTAGGACAGCAATAATTCATGAAAGATTTTTTAACTACCTTCCTATATATTCTTACAACCTTTTAGCAAACCATCTGAATCTTTCTCACTTTGTATGCTAGTGTTCCCTTTGACCCGAAGAAAACCACTTCCAACAATCCATGATTTTGAAATGACAAATCTATTATTTAAGAGGTTATATTCTGAACAGGCATGTACCCCATGAAGATGTTCTATTGCACAAATTATGCATCCAAATCTGTCTTGGTCAAACCACTTCACAAGTATTTAGAATTCCATATCTATCACTGAGAAGTTGTCAACTGTACAAAGATAAGTTAGTCTAATGCTAAAAAAAGTAAACGAAGTTTCCCAACGCCATTCTCCTCTAATGTAGCATAAATGGTTCTTGAATTACCTTCAGCTTGCAAACCTGAGTAACCACAGTCTCAATGCCTAATGAGAACTTTTCAAACTTTCTTAGCAGCTTTCAAAATTTTTGGCTTCATTCTGGAATAAATATACTCTATTCTCCTGCATAAACTCAATCTCTACACATGAAAGCAAACCTATCACTTGTGTCCTCAGGTTAAATGAAATAGCAGTCCAACACCAACCCAAGATGACATGTAACATAAAAAACTGAACCACTTTTGGATTCTGGAATGGTATCTTATGTAGTTTAGTATTGCTACCTAAAGCCTTCTATTTAGTTTGGAGACTATCTCTTTCAGTAAAATTTCCAGAAACTTTAAATGTATGCTACACCAAATGTTTAATATTTGATCTAGCAATATGTCTCACTCAGAAGTCAAAAGATCAAACTCGTTCCCCACACAATGGACCAGAGAGGACCGAAGTGGACCGAAAAGGACCAAATGTTTAATATTTGATCTAACAATGTCTCAATCAGAAGTTCAAATTCGTTCCCCCACATAACGGACTAGAATGGACCAAAGTGAACCGAACTGGGCTGAATGGACTGAAATAGACTAAAGTACGGACCGAGTGGACCAAATACACCAAACTGGACCAAAGTGAACAGAACGGACTGAACGGAACCAAATGATCCTAATGGACAGCAATGTTATGAAAATATGGCTCAACAAGAGCGTTATAACAATAAATGCTACACCTAAACCTTTAAATATTTATAGAGGATTCTTTCCAATGCTTTGACAGCTTGGTAATAGTACATACACTTTTCATAGTTCTTGCATGGTCTTTTAGATTGACATCTACAACACCATGATTTACAAATTCAATTACTTATGGCTTTGTTTTATCTTCGAAAATTTGAGTGACATGGAAAAATAAAAGATTGAAATCTTACATTTTTACTAAAAGTCTTCAATGTTTCTTTCTATTCTGTTCTAGTTTTACAGACAATGCTAAGCTCAGTTGATACTTTCTCTCTTCATATATCTCAATTTAGCTAAGACCCAATGGTTACTAGACTGCTTATCTAGACACTATGAGTCAAATATGGTTTAAATAGATTGAAGCGTTTCAAAGAAATGTACAAATTAGGTAAGAACAAAGTCAATACTCAAATTTAATGAAAGCAAGGTTTTTAGTGTTTAAGACCAGTGATAAAGTTCCACAAGTCTTGAAGTTTCTGGCCAATTCGAGGTAGCCTGGCCTCCTTGAGAATTGAGAGAGTAATAAGAGTGAGAAATTATAGTGAGAAACTATTAGAGAAGAAATGAAGGAAATCCAATCTGAGCTTTATTCATTGCTTAATGCCTTTACAGATTGCTTTCTCCCCTTTATACTTCTATTCTCTTACAGATTGCTTAGCATAACAGATCACAATAATAGTTCACCATAATTACCCCCTAACTAAGTACCTGTAAGCACATGCTTAGTTATTTCTCTCCTCACCACTAGGACTAGATACAACATACAAGTACAAACTACAATAATGCATGACACAGCTACAAAGTTCCCATAAGCTGGATAATTCCTAATTTTGACATGAAACACCAAAAGAACCTGAAAAATCTACAAACCCCATCTCATTATCTCCAGATCATTCCCTTTCTTATACAAAAGGTCAGATTTAAGTAAGAAACCATTAAAGCACAAAGATTCTGATTAACTACACTTACAACCAATTATAGATACACTGCTTATGTGATTTTCCCAAAGTTAAGCACAGTTGAAGAAATTATTGACAAAAAGGCACATAACAAAGACACCAATATTCAATTCTGTCACACACGAAAAGTAGTACACCAACAAAATCTTAGTCCAACATAGTGAACATACAAAAAAACACAAAGAGGATCTACAATTACCATCAACATGAGGTGAAAGCTCCAAACTTTGCTAAAGTCAATCACAGTAACAAGTAGTTAAACAAAAAACCAGGTCAAACAAAGACATTTTTCTTTTTCTCAATTAGTAGCAAGCAAAAAAGAAGCCCTTCGTATTACAGGCTCATGGGAAATATAAGAATCAAAAAAACTTTTCAATTTTTTGCATAAGACTAACTTCAATGCAAAATTGCAAGAGTCAAATTCAATGAATTAGACAAATATTATTTGTCCCCACATCAATATATATATATAAAATATATATATATATATATATATATATATATATAAGCAAAGATCTCATGTGGGAAAGTATGAGGTTCTGCCAAGTGGTACATTGTATGACATCTTTCTCATTTAGGCTTCCACCTCATCTAAATTTAGCATTTATGTCAAACTATTAAGTAATGACAAATGTATTTATTTCTATGTATTAAAAAAATTCGAAGAATTTGTATATATTTATAACTTTACATGCTTTGAATTGATACAGATGAATTTAAAAAGTCATGGGAAATGTAGGAATAAAATTCAAAGAATTTGTATACCTTTATAACTTTACATGCTTTGAATTGATACAGATGGATCTAAAAAGTCATGGGAAAGGTATGAATAAAAAAAAAATTTCAATTTTCTACATAAGACTAACTTCACTGCAGAATTGCAAGAGTCGATTTCAATGAATTGGGCAAATATTATTTGTCTCCACATTTGTCCAATATAAATCTCCATTTCTATCAGACTTAAAAATTAAACTTCCATACTTTTCTCACAATATCTTTGTTTTTCTTCTTGAGAGGTATGTTAATTTTCAAAATATTACATTCATCTTAAATATTTTGTTTAGATTTTATGTATACGGTTTTACTTATGTAGCATTGTAATTTATTTAGGCTTATTTTTTCATATTATGTGCCAATTTATATTTTTGGTTTTCTGTATGATGTTTATACTTGATAAGGATCTATTTTTGGCTACTTTTAGTTCAATTAAAATTTGGAGGTTAAATTGTGATATTATTGCATCACTATGGTATTAATACTTTCTATTGTTGTATCATGAAATTCTAGAAATTTTCAAAGCCAATTGATATATAAAACATAAATAATACAAGAAAGACACTTAAGAACCAACAGGTTTGTAGGTAACAATTTCACTATGATTTGATGACATTTCTTAGTTGCATGAATTAGAAGGATTTCCCTTCCAATGTATTTAGTTTGAATTTAATTTTAGTAAAAAATCTCATAGATTAAGTGTGACTAACAATAATAGTATTTATAAAATCAATAGGTTAAAAATAATTTCTTACAAAATTTATCAAGTTATATCACACATCGCGCAAGATATTGGCTTATTATAACAAATAATATTCAAATTATGTATAATTTAAATCTTTTAGTGACCACATGCTGCCAGGTCACTTCGCGACACAATTAAGTCTTTCCTCCAATTTCGGTGTAATTGCGTGTAAAAGACGCGTCCCACAAGCTTTGTGTAATTGTGCGTAACAGGCGGTGTGTAAATTGTAATAGGCATTGCACTTAATTTTATGCATGTGAGTCATCGCCCAAGTCTTTTGTGTCAGAGCTTCCTGCCAATATCGTTTGTCACTACTCATTCCCATTTCACACTAAAGAAGCAAATTCAAAGTCATCTATCAAATAACAACACTTTCGCCGGCCGACAATTACAGCACCACCAGAATGAACTCCCAACTGTTTTCTCGGTCTACTTTTCTTATTTCTTCATTTTTCACAACCTTGATTTTCATGGAGTTTCCTGCGTCGACTTTATGCGACTCTGATTGGTACTCAACTTGTAGTAACAATATGTTCAGCTGTGGAGAGATCACAAACGTGGGTTATCCATTCTGGGGAGCTGCCCGACCTGAAGCTTGTGGCATTTCTCAGTTAGAGCTCACCTGTGAGAAAAATGACACCACCATAGAGATTTTATTCGTCTCGTACCGAGTTCTGGAAATGAATACCAGAACCAAAACACTCACTATTGCGAGAGAAGACTATGTAAATGGAATTTGTTCACCCATTTTCGCGAATAGCAGCATACTTGAATCTAAAGTTCTCGACAACACCACTTTGTTGCAAAACCTTACCTTAGTCTATGGTTGTCGAGAAGATCAACTTCCCGGGAAGGATTACCAGAGATTCACTTGTCCAAAATATGGGCTTGGGTATTTAGTATTGGCAGACGAATGCAACCAATGTACTGGTAGTGTGCGTCTTCTGATTCCTTCAGATTCTATTACTGATGTTAAGAATTTATCGCTAGTGGAACAAACCATCAAAGCAGGCTATGATGTGAAATGGAATGACAGTGAAGCCTGTAGTGCCTGCACTAGATCTAATGGAGTTTGTGGTTTTAACCGCACTTCCAATGGACCTACTTGCTACTGCCCATATGGATCCAAAACATGTCGTTCCTCACCACCACCACCTCCTCGGGTCTTGCTAGTGCCTTCCCCGGCTGCCCAGCCTCCACAATCACAATTAGAGAATACGTCTACACCAAGTTCCTCACCACCACCACCTCCTCGGGTCTTGCCAGTGCCTTCCCCGGCTGCCCAACCTCCACAATCACAATTAGAGAATGCGTCTACACCAAGTACGATTATAAATTTTCTAGCCCCACTACCTCAATTCAGGAGTATTTGACTAGTAGTTGGGAAGAAAATTTAGGGACATATTAAATCACTGCTTTATGTTGAAAATGTTGAATTTAATAATTAGTTCTGTGGTTCTAATTTGCTTCACATGTTCGAATGTGTCATATCCTTGATGATAATTGACCATTATAGTCATCAACTTGACTGTTCTTGATGCACTTCCTTCTACTATGACAGTGCCTCCCTCGACTGCCCAGCCCCCACAATCACAATTAGAGAATCCGTCTACACCAGGTACGATTATAAATTTTCTAGCCCAACTACCTCAATTCAGGAGTATTTGACTAGTAGTTGGGAAGAAAATTTAGGGACATATTAAATCACTGCTTTATGTTGAAAATGTTGAATTTAATAACTAGTTCTGTGGTTCTAATTTGCTTCACATGTTCGAACGTGTCATATCCTTGATGATTGACCATTATAGTCATCAACTTGACTATTCTTGATGCACTTCCTGCTACTATGACATGCTACGGCTCTTGCTTGTGCACCATTTTTGTTTATGGTCAAGCTATCCGTGCTTTTCATGATATTCATATTCTTATGGTATGCTTGATCAATATTGCTACTTTTACTATCTATACTAGTTGCATTTAATATATTTGTTCATGTTCAAGAAAGACAAGCAAATTGTTCTAGTCCCAGAATTATGTCTCTAGAATAGGTGTAAGTCTTGGTTGTTCTGTGATTTCATAGACTTGCAGAGATACTCAAGTCAATATTAGGGTGTTTTGTCATAGAGTTGCTACAGGTGAGAGATTGTTAGGAAATATAGAGTTTGGCATATTCCACGACAAAAAGTTTGCAATGTCCGGTTATTTTCTTAGTATTCATAAAGGGTATAAAATGGGTTTAACAATGAGGCTGTTGTTCACTGTGAAAGATTGAAGAGCTTGCTTGATATAAAACCAAATCTCATTCAAACAAAATTGAAAATTATACAAAAATTTTTGTAGTCCCTCACTCGTAACTTGCTTGAGCGAAAACTTTATAAAATGTTACAAACTTACTTTGCACAACTTTAACCCTACTTTCTGAAAGGAGAACAGCTACCAAACAGTTAAGAGAAACTATGATTGTCTTCCCAGCCTCTCCTTTGAATATCCTTGAGAGATACTTAACCAAAATACCTTGATCACCCACCTATGTCTGTGTAGGAATTTTCTCTGAAAACGCATAGGTGTCCTTAGTTGTGCAAACTAACAAGAATCTCTTGGAGTGCCTAGTAGGTTAATCTTAAGGGTGTCAAATGAATAGATTTGGGATGGACATAATTGAGTTGGGTACATAAAACACATTTACCCATTTATTGCCCATTTAACTAATTACTTCTAAGTTCTAATCCAAACCTAAACCAACCCAGTTATTATGGGTAAACTCCAACCCACCAAATTACCCAATAATCAAAGTTACCAAAATGCCACTAAAACTTGAAAATGACCAAAGTACTCATAAAATCTCTTAAATTTACCAAAATACCCCATAAACTCAAAAAATGACAGAAATATCTTCGAAACCTAAAAATTGACCAAAATACCCCTAAAACTTAAAGAATGAATGAAATACCCCAAAAACCTAAAAATTACCAAAATACTCCGTAAACCTAAGAAAAAGACTTAAATACCCCTGAAATCTAAAAAATGACCAAAATACCCTTGAAACGTAAAAATTGACCAAAATACCTCTTAAATCTAGAAAATAACCAAAATACTCCCGAAAACTAAAAATCACCAAAATACCCCCTAAACATAAAAAAATGATTGAAATAAAAGTCATTTTTTAAGTTTTGAGGGTATTTTGGTCATTTTTAGGTTTCAAGAGTATTTCAATCAATTTTTAGGTTTAGCGAGTATTTTTGTCATTTTTAGGTTTCGGGGGTATTTTTGTCATTTTTTAGGTTTAGGAGTATTTTGGTCCATTTTTAGGTTTTGGGTATTTCGGTCATTTTCTAGGTTTTGGGGGTATTTTGGTAATTTTTAGTTTTGGGGGGTATTTTGGTCATTTTTTAGGTTTTGGGGGTATTTCGGTCATTTTTAGGTTTTAGGGTATTTTTGGTCAATTTTAGGTTTAGGGATATTTTGGTCAATTTTTAGGTTTTGAGGTATTTTGGTAATTTTTTAGGTTTTGGGGGTATTTTGGTAATTTTTTAATTTAGGGAGTATTTTGGTCTTTTTTAGGTTTCAGGGATATTTGGTCATTTTTTTAAGTTTGGGGGTATTTTGGTCAATTTTTGGTTTTGGGGGTATTTTGGTTTTTAAGTTTGTGGGTATTTTGGTAATTTTTAGTGGTTTTGAGGTATTTTAAAATTGGGTGATTTGTAGAAATGATACTTGGATCATAATTGGCAATTGGGTCTAACTAGATTTGGGTCTCATTTAGTGGGTGAGTTTGGTGAGCAAATGGGTTTGGGTTGATTTTGCCAGCTCGTCACTTAATCTACAAGCGGCAATCGTTTGTGAAACAGATTACATAGAAGAAAAATGTAGGAGTATGCAGTTACTAGCAGGGCGTAGCAACGTGTAAGGGTGGGGGCCATGGCCCCCCAAAATTTTGAATTTTTTTAAAATATATATATAATTATTTTAATTTTTAAAAAATTTAGTCTACAAAAATAAGAGTTGGCCCCTTCAAATATTTGATTTAGTCCAATGATGCTCTTAAAAAAAAAGAATTGGTCTAATAATTATAGAGACATAACATTATTTTTCACAATTCTATTTTTTTTATTGTAAAATATGCTCTTATATCTGTTAAATATTTGATAAAGTTTGACACTAAACATATTTGAATCTGTATCTTTTTCAACCAGTTATGTGGCAATAAACAAGTCATTGACTCATTAAAAAAATAATGTCACAAAAACTATACATGAAATGTCTTTTTAGTTACTACATAATGGGTTAGAGTAAGATAACATCAAATATGTTTGAAGCTTAACTTATTCCTCCAAGTTTTGGATCATTTATGTTTTTAAAAATTTCATTAGTTCAATTGAAAGATTTTTTACTTTAGTATAAAATTTGATAATTTGTATCGAAAATGAAATTTTTTAAGAATTTCACTATATAAAAATAGTAAAAATGAATTTTATTTTATAAAAGATCGTCACCAAACATAATTTTGATTAAAATTACTAAGCTCTTTTTGTTTTTGTTTGGTGTGTGTATATATAACTTATCAAATAAAAAAAGTGTGTTTATATAATAAAAAAACGTGTGTATAAGTGTATATGGGATTGTCTTAATAAATATATTAGAATTGCAACTTGGCCCCTCCAAACGAAAATTCCTGGCTCCGCCCCTGGTTACTAACAAGAGCAGGAGCTCAAGTATAATAGCCTATAAACATGCATGTACTACTACAGCCTTTTATAGTAGTGGATTTTCTTTTTGAGTCGACCTCCTTAAAAGTGTTTTCATTGTTAAAGGATGAAGCTCGAAGATGAAGCAGATAGAGAGTAAGAACCAGAGACTGAGCAAAGCTACAAGTCGTAGTGTATATGTTTTGATAAAACTACAGGTCGTTTAGTACAATTAGTTATTTGTAGCGGACACGTGTTAGTCCTGCATTAGTGTATTTCTTAGTTAGTTAGTTAGTTTGTTAAGTTTCCCGCCACTGTTCTTTTTTTATATAAAAAACAGAGAACTTGATAAATTTATTCAATATAGAATCATTCGCATTCAGTTTTCTCTCTCACATGGTTCCCTAGGGTTCCACCATTGTTGAAGATGTATGTGCTTGAATTCTAACATTCATCTTGGTAGGTATTCTACAAGGGTTTTCACTTCATGAACCAATATTGCTCTCTCTCTATGCGGTTGTGTTAATTGTACTTCAGTACTTTTAACTATGTTTATGCATCATCAACTTGTGCTTTATTTGTGATTTGAATCTTGTGTTAATTAACTACTTTGACTAATAATTGAATAAGTTAATTAAGAATTGGTAGTTAAGCTGTCTAGGTCTAAAGCTGCAATTTCACAAGAGGACAGCTATTATGACCAAAGAATTGCTACACCGATGGCCTAGGGGACATCAACAAAGGAATATTGTCTTGAGGATGGCATGTGCGAGACACCGTTCCTCTACCAATGTCCCCCAACCTATCAATGCAGTCATCATCTAGCTATTGTAGCCATCCTCCAACCATAGCAGCAATCCTTTGGCACAATAACCATCTTCCAGCCTTCATTTGTTGCCGATCGTCATCATTTGCTTACACAATATTTTTCTTGAGCATTCTACATTTAATCCCGTCCTTCATGGTCACACTTTAGTTCTCATTTTCATATTCCAAACTCAAGGCGATTTCAAGTTTTCACTTTGAGGTAGAGGAGGATGTTAGATATATCAATACAAGGGGGGATATTGGAGATATCAATGTTCTTTGTAGTGTAAGCAAAGTAATATTAAGCCTACTTGTCGAGTAAGTAAAATAATCCAATGTTAGTGTATGGGTATTTTAGGTTTAGTCTCTCTATATATACGTTTTATGAGCTTACTGTAACACGCAAGTTTAAAATAGTATAAATATAGCTGCTTAAGGGCTTTTCACTATGGATACGGACGATTAGACCAAACTATTTTAATTTTTTATGTGTTATTTTACACTCTCTCTTAACCCCAACATAAATTTTAATACCAACATCCACCTCATAAAAAGAAGTCTAACTTTTCTTTTGTTCCTTATGCAGGTTCAAAACGCAATTTGACAGTTAAAGTTGCTATAGGTATTTTGAACGTTTGTCAAAAAGTATTTCTTACTAAGTTCTGCTATCTGGCCCTTGTATAAAATGGGAAGTAAATACCTCTGATCTGTAGGATGAACATATACTTATTAATACTGATGTACATGTTTTCTTTTTCTTTTTCCTTTTTTCTTTTTTCACTTTTTTTCGTGGTTGCCCTGATGAATATTATTATTATTAGTGAAACACAATTCTTAAACCATTCTTTGCATACAGGCATTTCCACAGTTGTGGCTGGGATTATATTAATCTCAATTGTGGCTTTCTACAACTTTAAGAGAGAATGTTTATCATGCGGGCAATGGTCTTATGGAAGAAAGACCAGAAATGAGCAAAAAGTCGAGGCATTTATAA
Organism: Quercus suber; assembly: GCF_002906115.3. Taxonomy (NCBI): domain Eukaryota; kingdom Viridiplantae; phylum Streptophyta; class Magnoliopsida; order Fagales; family Fagaceae; genus Quercus; species Quercus suber. Next base: position 31,212 of record NW_027070386.1, read on the forward strand.
GGAATTATGGATCTCTTGCCCCAAAGCGATAGAGTTATTCGTTCGTGAAGAAAGTGACAAACTCATTCAAAAATAAAATAGGCCAAGGAGGATATGGTGTTGTGTATAAGGGAATGCTACCTGATGGTCGTCTAGTGGCAGTGAAAGTACTAAGTGAGTCCAAGGGTAATGGAGAAGAATTCATTAATGAGATTGCTAGTATTAGTAGAACTTCCCACGTTAATGTAGTCGCTCTTCTGGGTTTCTGTTATGAGAAGAAAAAAAGAGCATTGATTTATGAATATATGTCCAACGGATCATTGGATAAGTTCATATATACTCAAGGATCGTCAAGTGAAAACGGTCTACTGAAATGGAAAACACGCAATGAAATTGTAATAGGCATTGCTCGAGGATTAGAATACTTACATCGTGGCTGTAACACAAGGATTCTGCATTTTGACATAAAACCTCACAACATTCTCTTAGATGATAATTTATGTCCCAAAATCTCTGATTTCGGCCTTGCGAAACTGTGTGAAAGGAAAGATAGTGTTGTATCAACAATGAATGCTAGAGGGACTGCTGGATATATTGCTCCTGAAGTGCAGTATAGAAACATTGGCAGAGTATCTCACAAGTCTGATGTGTATAGCTATGGAATGATGGTTCTTGAAATAGTAGCAGGAAGAAAGAATATCGATGCTGGAGTGTCTCACACCAGTGAAATATATTTTCCACAATATGTTTATGAGCATCTTGAAGGAGGTAAGGATTTAAGATTGGATGGGATTACAAATGAAGAGGAAGAAGAAATTGCAAGGAAGATGATTTTAATAAGTTTGTGGTGCATTCAGACCATTCCATCAAACCGACCATCAATGACTAAGGTAGTAGAAATGCTAGAAGGTAGCCTTCAGTCCTTGCCAATGCCACCCAATCCCTCCTTGTCTTCTCCTACTAGATCACCTTAACATCCCACTACAAAACGGTCGTCACAATTATTGCAATATAGTCTGAGCAGCTGTTATCTACCAAAGTTGAATTAATTGAAATTCCAGAATTCACAATAGAAAGATTTGATCTGAATCTGGTATGGCGCAAATGTGCAATTCATTGTGCATGATGTAAGATATTAGCTCTCTTGGTGTAGAAACATTAAATAAATTTATTTTTAAAGCTAATATGCAGCTTTGTGAAAACTCCTTTTTCTGTTTTTAATACGTGTTAGGCTGATGTTAGTTCTTGGTAGATTGCAGCTTAATGTTTGGGATTTGTAATATTGTTGTAATCTGGTCTGTTGAATAAAAGTTGCTTCATCCCCAAAAATAACTATACTGTAGAAATAGCACTATTTTGTTTGGCCATACAACAAAATGCTACTACAAAGCTATTGCTTCCTAGACTTTCATATCTAAAACACTTTGCATCACAACATTTATAATTTGTCAAACAAGTTATTGAGATGAGAACATAGATTTTACATCACATTCTTACCAATTTCGGACTCTTATTGCAAAGCTCTAAATGATAATGTTTCAGTTACATCTGAATATTTATAGCAAAGATTTCAAAAGTTTCAAATAACAAAGTCTAAAAGTATGTAATAACCATGCCCTGCCTAAAAAGCTGTTGATACCAATTTGATCAAATTGTTTTTGCCTCAATTAGTTGCTCCAGTCATGGAAGAATAAATTTTGTTAATACTTTGACAATTCGTCTATACAAGATTTTATTTTATGGGGTAATGTAGAGCCTAATTGAATTAAAAGTCATGTGATTTTAAAGGTCTAATTATGTGTCCTAATGTTAAAACAATTTTTAATTTAAATTTGTATTATAAAAGTATTAGTTAATTTTATATTTATGGTCAAATTTGTAATTTTACAATCCCCTATAAATTAAAGGTATTTTGGTAATTTTGTTAATTCTAGAAATTTTTAAAGGATGTGAACGGTATTTGGAGTGAGGAATCCTAGATGTTTTGAGGAATGTGAACGGTCTTTGTCAGAGATTAAGGGTTAGTTTGGTAAGCCCATTTGAAGACTCTTTTGTGTGATTTAAATGTTAAAAACTGGTCCCCACTTTGGTTAGATCAATTTAAAACCTCACTTTTGATTATTATATATAACATTTTTCACAACAATGAAGTAACAAGTTATTGATTTTCATATTGTAGACAAGCCAACAATGGAAGGGTGTAGCTTTTGATAAAGTGTACCTATTTAGAGTATTTGGCTTCAGTCTGAGGGCAAGTATGCTTTGGATGAAAGTTTCCAAGTTGGTGTCTTCCTTCGACATTCAATACTTGCTTACATGAAAATGAAGAAAATAATACATAAATTCTTAAATCGCCATCCCCATGTTTGTCAAGTTTTGCAGGAATCGCTTCTCAAGGGGCAATTGGGATGAGTTAGTAACTGAGATTTTCAGTTCAAATTTAAGAATTGAATTCTTTAATTAAAGTTTTGGCAATGTGGTGGATGGAAAAAAGGAAAGTGGTGCTTCCATGTTGTGGATCTTTTTGTATTGTTGCATATTCAGTATAAATGATTTATTACAAGCATATATTCCTTTACGTGCTGTCCATGACAAAAATAATGAGAATTAGTTCACATCACCTCCTCTGAACTAAGTACAAGGCACAACTTCCTAAACTCTCTTTTTGTCAAAATGTGTTTCAACCAAACAATTGGGATTGATGCTTTCTAATTCTGAGTCTACAAAATGTAATTAAGTGGAAATCAATTTTATCTAGGAGGATTACATATATATGCATATTGGGAAAGACTTCTGCAAAAGCAGAAATTTCATTAGAAATGAAAACAAGAAATTGAAGAACATAGATTAAAAAAAAGTTACAAAAATCAAACCTCTCAAACATCGTAAAGAAAAGCATCACAGGATCTGTCACAGGCCTCATCAGCCAATTTCTTAAAGAATTCTGAAGTCTAAAAGGACTAATAATATTGAAGGAGATTGAAGAAGCCTCTCATCATCATCATCATCAGTATTATGAAGTGATCCTTTCTAGCTGCAGCTACAGCAGGGTGAGGCACATTTTTCGGCATTGTTCTATAATCACATTAGATACGGTGTTAAAACACTTGTTTTCCTCTTTCTATTAGCTTTCATTGCACACCTCCGCCAGTGATGAGAGCACGGCCTTTTGTAATCAACCAAAATAACAAGCCTTAATATAGATGTCTTTAGCTTAAATATCTTTTAATCATTTAAATTTTAGACTGAATTTCTTTAGGAGTAGCTTCATAGACTTCCATGTATTTGAGGTTTCTCCTCATATCAAACACATAATGTGGAGAGCAGAATTAGAGATGACTCTAGAAGATTGCCTAATAAACTCTAGTTATACTACAACAACAACAACAAAAACACATATCATTCCTGCAGTTGTAGTTTAATGATTCAAACATTGTGCCACATTGGCAATAAGAGTTGAACATTGTGATTGATTTGTCTTGCTATATGGCATATACATGCAGAATGCACAAATAGTAGTGCTAGACGCAATGGAAACACTAACTCTCCTTCGTAATTTATTACGTAAAATTTTTAAATCACATGTTCATAATTTTTTCATAGAAATATAAGGGGTAGTAAGAAACTTGGTAGGCTCTGAAGCAGTTACCTTGCAAACTTCCTTATTGAATGTTCCAGTACCTTTTATGCCCATTGCAGTGGATCATTCTCCAAAGCTCGAACCTTAATGAGAAACTTTCTAACATGTTCCAGTGCTTGTGCCCACTAAAGACTTACCATTATTCACCTTATCTGTTTTGCAACACCAGTTGCATCAGATTGGTTGTGTCCCAAGTTCAACAATTAGACACTTTTTTGATACACTGCGCTGAACCACAGATTTTCTTTGGAGCCTCTGCACACAATTGAGAATCACATAAATTAGATCACCACTATCAGATAAACTTCTTAGACTACATAAAGTATATTTAATATCATGAAGCAGAGACCAAACCTAGATTTTACCAAAATAAAAGACATACAGACATTGTGTATATTAGTAACAGTAAAAAAGAATGGAAGAAGAATTTATAAATTTGCCATCAGGAAAAAGAAATAGAGAGAAAAAAAAAGGGGAACAAACCAAATAAATAACTAACTAATTTGTGTGGCCATCAAGAACCTTTAGTCATCCAGGTTTAACCAAATCAAAGCTAATACTTTTATAGTTAGATTTGACCCAACTGCACAATAGTTTTATAAAGCAGATTGCTTATCCACAATCTTAATCACAAATCACAGAATGAGATATTCCCATGATGAGATTGCAGAAAATTATTAGGGGAAATAAGCATCAAAAGTTTATTGAATCAAATATTCTAAAAATCAATAAATAAAACATTTATGCATATAAGTTACAGAACAAAAGGCAAGCCTTTTATCAGTATATTTGCTTCTGTTCCAGCCACTCTCTCATTAGAGCCACAAAGAAATACATCATCACCTCGCAGACACTACAAAACATTGCAACTCTCTCAAGGCCATGATCTCTGCAGATTTAGGGTTACCATACATGAATGAAAAACTTAAAATGTACACCTATAAGCAAGTTCCTGCCATGTAAGTTCATCAAAATGGGAGCATGTCAAGCATGGTTTTCTAAACATAAATCAAGATGTTTGTGTCTTTCTTCCTCCCTTATCTGAACATAGAACTTAGATTCTGCAACATCAAAATTAGGTTCTACAAATGCTGCCTCCTAGTTCACCTAGTAGCACTTCTTGCAGTTAGCAGTTAAACCAAGTCAAAGTTCTCCTAGTAGTAAAGGAATAACCATTTATCCGTTTCGCCTCAAGTTTCTTAAATGATAAAGGTTCCTCCAGGCCCGTAACTTAGAAATGTCATGATAACTCCCAAGATGAACAAGTAGAACAGAATAAGTGGAGTATATAACAACACAAAAATTCCTTTACTTTTCTTGTCCATACTTCAACAATAGCGTCAACCCATATCACCAGTTGAATCTGTAGGAAGCTTTAAGCTAACTGGCTATCCACTAGGACAGCAATAATTCATGAAAGATTTTTTAACTACCTTCCTATATATTCTTACAACCTTTTAGCAAACCATCTGAATCTTTCTCACTTTGTATGCTAGTGTTCCCTTTGACCCGAAGAAAACCACTTCCAACAATCCATGATTTTGAAATGACAAATCTATTATTTAAGAGGTTATATTCTGAACAGGCATGTACCCCATGAAGATGTTCTATTGCACAAATTATGCATCCAAATCTGTCTTGGTCAAACTACTTCACAAGTATTTAGAATTCCATATCTATCACTGAGAAGTTGTCAACTGTACAAAGATAAGTTAGTCTAATGCTAAAAAAAGTAAACGAAGTTTCCCAACGCCATTCTCCTCTAATGTAGCATAAATGGTTCTTGAATTACCTTCAGCTTGCAAACCTGAGTAACCCCAGTCTCAATGCCTAATGAGAACTTTTCAAACTTTCTTAGCAGCCTTCAAAATTTTTGGCTTCATTCTGGAATAAATATACTCTATTCTCCTGCATAAACTCAATCTCTGCACATGAAAGCAAACCTATCACTTGTGTCCTCAGGTTAAATGAAATAGCAGTCCAACACCAAACCAAGATGACAAGTAACATAAAAAACTGAATCACTTTTGGATTCTGGAATGGTATCTTATGCAGTTTAGTATTGCTACCTAAAGCCTTCTATTTAGTTTGGAGAATATCTCTTTCAGTAAATTTCCAGCAACTTTCAATGTTTGCTGCACCAAATGTTTGATATTTGATCTAGCAACATGTCTCACTCAGAAGTCAAAAGATCAAATTCATTCCTCACATAATGGACCAGAAAGGACCGAAAAGGACCAAATGTTAATATTTGATTTAACAATGTCTCAATCAGAAGATCAAATTCGTTCCCCACATAATGGACTAGAATGGACCAAAGTGAGCCAAACTGGGCTGAATGGACAGAAATAGACTGAAATAGACCTAACTGGACCAAGTGGACCAAAAAGACCAAACTGGACCAAAATGGACAGAACGGACCGAACCAAACCAAATGATCCTAATCGACAGAAATGTTATGCTGATATGGCTCAACAAGAGCATAATAATAATAAGTGCTACACTTAAACTTTTAAATATTTATAGAGGATCCTCTCCAATGCTTTGACAGCTTGGTAATAGTACATGCACTTTCATGGTTCTTGCATGGTCTTCTAGATTGACATCTACCACACCATGATTTACAAATTCAATTACTCACAGCTTTGTTTTAACTTCGAAAATTTGAGTGACAGATGGAAAAATAAAAGATTGAAATCTTACATTTTTACTAAAAGTCTTCAATATTTCTTTCTATTAATACTTCAACAATAGCGTCAACCCATATCACCAGTTGAATCTGTAGGAAGCTTTAAGCTAACTGGCTATCCACTAGGACAGCAATAATTCATGAAAGATTTTTTAACTACCTTCCTATATATTCTTACAACCTTTTAGCAAACCATCTGAATCTTTCTCACTTTGTATGCTAGTGTTCCCTTTGACCCGAAGAAAACCACTTCCAACAATCCATGATTTTGAAATGACAAATCTATTATTTAAGAGGTTATATTCTGAACAGGCATGTACCCCATGAAGATGTTCTATTGCACAAATTATGCATCCAAATCTGTCTTGGTCAAACTACTTCACAAGTATTTAGAATTCCATATCTATCACTGAGAAGTTGTCAACTGTACAAAGATAAGTTAGTCTAATGCTAAAAAAAGTAAACGAAGTTTCCCAACGCCATTCTCCTCTAATGTAGCATAAATGGTTCTTGAATTACCTTCAGCTTGCAAACCTGAGTAACCCCAGTCTCAATGCCTAATGAGAACTTTTCAAACTTTCTTAGCAGCCTTCAAAATTTTTGGCTTCATTCTGGAATAAATATACTCTATTCTCCTGCATAAACTCAATCTCTGCACATGAAAGCAAACCTATCACTTGTGTCCTCAGGTTAAATGAAATAGCAGTCCAACACCAAACCAAGATGACAAGTAACATAAAAAACTGAATCACTTTTGGATTCTGGAATGGTATCTTATGCAGTTTAGTATTGCTACCTAAAGCCTTCTATTTAGTTTGGAGAATATCTCTTTCAGTAAATTTCCAGCAACTTTCAATGTTTGCTGCACCAAATGTTTGATATTTGATCTAGCAACATGTCTCACTCAGAAGTCAAAAGATCAAATTCATTCCTCACATAATGGACCAGAAAGGACCGAAAAGGACCAAATGTTAATATTTGATTTAACAATGTCTCAATCAGAAGATCAAATTCGTTCCCCACATAATGGACTAGAATGGACCAAAGTGAGCCAAACTGGGCTGAATGGACAGAAATAGACTGAAATAGACCTAACTGGACCAAGTGGACCAAAAAGACCAAACTGGACCAAAATGGACAGAACGGACCGAACCAAACCAAATGATCCTAATCGACAGAAATGTTATGCTGATATGGCTCAACAAGAGCATAATAATAATAAGTGCTACACTTAAACTTTTAAATATTTATAGAGGATCCTCTCCAATGCTTTGACAGCTTGGTAATAGTACATGCACTTTCATGGTTCTTGCATGGTCTTCTAGATTGACATCTACCACACCATGATTTACAAATTCAATTACTCACAGCTTTGTTTTAACTTCGAAAATTTGAGTGACAGATGGAAAAATAAAAGATTGAAATCTTACATTTTTACTAAAAGTCTTCAATATTTCTTTCTATTCTGTTCTAGTTTTACAGATAATGCTAAGCTCAGTTGATACTTTCTCTCTTCATATATCTCAATTTAGCTAAGACCCACAGGCTGCTTATCTAGACACTATGAGTCAAATATGGTTTAAATAGATTCAAGTGGTTCAAAGAAATGTGCAAATTGGGCAAGAACAAAGTCAATACTCAAATTTAATGAAAGCAAGGTTTTTAGTGTTTAAGACCAGTGATAAATTTCTACAGGTCTTGAAGTTTCAGGCTAATTCGAGGTAGACTGGCCTCCTTGAGAATTGAGAGAGTAATAAGAGTGAGAAATTATAGTGAGAAACTATTAGAGAAGAAATGAAGGAAATCCAATCTGAGTGTTATTTATTGCTTAATGACTTTACAGATTGCTTAGCATAACAGATCACAAAAATAGTTCACCATAATAACCTCCTAACTAAGTACCTGTAAGCACATGCTTAGTTATTTCTCTCCTCACCTCTAGGACTAGATACAACATACAAGTACAAACTACAAGAATGCATGACACATAGCTATAAAGTTCCCATAAGCTAGATAATTCCTAATTTTGACATGAAACACCAAAAGAACCTGAAAAATCTACAAACCCCATCTCATTATCACCAGATCATACCCTTTCTTATACAAAAGGTCAGATTTAAGTAAGAAACTATTAAAGCACAAAGATTCTGACCAACTACACTTACTTACAGCCAATTATAGATACACTGCTTATGTGATTTTCCCAAATTTAAGCACAGTTGAAGAAATCATTGATTAACCTCAAAAAGGCACATAACAAAAACACCAATATTCAATTCTGTCATATACGAAAAGTAGTACAACAAAATCCTAGTCCAACATAGTGAACATTCGTACAAACACAAAGAGGATCTACAATTACCATCAATGTGAGGTGAAAGCTTCAAACTTTGCTAAAGTCAATCACAGTAATAAGAAGGTAAACAAAAAAGCAAGTCAAACAAAAACATTTTTCTTTTTCTCAATTAGCAGCAAGCAAAAAAGAAACCCCTTATATTACAAGCTCAGGAGTGAAAACCAATCCCCTTTTCACAGAAATTTGCTAATGTGATGCCAAAGAAGTATTTATTCCAACAGGTTGTGAAGTGTGAACAATCCATTTTCACATAAATTAAATCAAGAAAAAAAAAAGATTTCCTTGTAAATAGAATCAATCCAATATGCAATAACTAATTAGCAGATACTCTAATCAAACAGTTTGAGGAAAATGGTTTTGATTTGAATGGATGAAATTTGCTTATGTGGCTATTGTGCATACTTGTCAACTATTCATTGGTTTGTGACACTAAATCATAAAGCTGGCCTGGTAAGCCAGTCCTATGGTTTAGAAGTCCCAAGCTTAAAAGGAAAAAGTCATTGTAAGAAGAAAAAAAATTAATCGGAATTCCTGGAGGTGCTCTTTCTAGAAATCTCTCTATAATTTTAAGGGTAAAATGTGCAAATTACTTTTGAAGTTTGGGCTAATACCAATTAGGTTTAAGTCATTTCAAATTGACCAATTTGGTCTCTAAACACAAATGACATGTTACACCATTGGTCATTCAGACTCTTTGTTTTGACCATTTGACTAACAAACAGCCTTACAACAACTAACTTATATGAAGATCACTTAGATCATACATACTGTTATAACTAACATAGACAATTTTTCTATTTGTATGCTTGTGCTTAGGTAACGAGTTAATCTATTTTGAAATGTTTTCAACCTAATTGGCCTTAGTCCAAATCTTAGAAGTAGTTACCATAGTTTACCCTAAATTTAATTAATAGAATTTGCCATAAATGTAAGAAGAGAACACATATTAAGTAATTACAATATTAATTACTAGCAAGAGGGCTTATTTGGTAATATTGTTTTAATAATGTTATTTGTATTTTTTGAAAATACGTGTGAGTAAAAAAATATATAAAAATACAAGTAATATTGTTTAAAAATTAAAAATTATTGTGCTGCAGGAGCGGAAAAAGCATTCTATTCATGATAAATTTTAAATTTTCTTGTAGGATTGAGCACATTGATCGATGATGTGGCAAGCCAAAAAAAAATTTCTGCCCGTACGGAGAGAAAACAAACACACACACACATAAAGAGTTTCTATTTGTGAGAGGAAACAAACACACGTATAAAGATATGAAAATGAGTTCAAGAGAGTTCTGAATCTGAGGGTGGGAACTGAGAAGCACACGGATCGGTGACGTGGCAACACAAGAACCGGTTGATCTCTCTCTCTTTCAAGGGTTTGTCTCTTACCCGTTACTCCCTTGTTTATCTTCCATCTCTCTCTCTCTCTCTCACTTTGGACTCTTCTCTCTTTAATTTTCATAGAACTCTTCAGCATCTCTCTCTCTCTCTCTCTCTCTCTCTCTGTACTACTCTTCATAATTCTGCAGCAGCTCCTCTCAGCTACCGATCATAATTTCTCAGCTACCTCTCACATCTTCTCAATCTTCTCTCGTTATATATGCATCCTGCAGGCGCGGCGGCGCCACGGCTTCTTCTTCATCATTCTTTTTCGTTATCTTTGCCTACATAACCGATCCATTTATTAGCTGCAGATCCACACACAAGCAGATCACAAAGATGGTAAGATGAGTTTATATTTCGAGCAAAATGTTAGGAACACAAAATTTTATAAAACTTTTGTCACAGAATTTATATTACTTTTTTTTTTTTTTTTGCTGAGTTGTGGCAAAAGTTTTATTAGTTTTGCGTGTTCTTACTATTTTTCTTAACATTTCATTTTGGGTAAAAAAAAAAAAAAAACCAGGTCCCACTCTTAAATTTTATTTATTGTTTTTTTTTTAGAACTCTATTTTTTTTATGAGAGCCCTATTGATGGTAGCTGAGTTGATGGATTGTTTTAGGAGTTCTCCATGATAGCTAGGCAAGAGGATTGCTAGAGATACGTAAATTGATATAATTTTGTATATAACTTGCTATGCGGTAAATTGTAATTGTTAAAGTGGGTCTCCATGCCATCATCATACTCTTATCAATTATAATTCATCGTGCAATGGTGAGTTATGGTACAAAGTTATGTCAATTTATGTGTTTCTAGCATTACTCTTTACGCAATAATAATCTTAGTATTAGATGTTATTGGTCAAAAAATAATTTGAGGTTAAAATTTACTACTAAGATTTGTTATGAAAATATTAATTTGAAAAAAGTGTATTTCTGCCATTTTCATAAATTAGAGTAGTAATTTATTATTAATTTTAATTTAAACTCATTATTGAAATTTTCTTAACCATTAATAGGTAATAATTTGCTATTTAAATTTTATTGTAAAAATGTCATTTAGGTTAGAAAAGAAAAATACGTAACTAGTTACATGCTTCTAGTATGTGGTGGTACTAGGTGTTGTGTGATTGGGTGAAATAAATCTGTTTACACAAGGTTAAAGAAAAGGGAGAAGATAATATGACACAAGAAATTTACGTGATTCAACAATATGCCTACGTCTACGGGAGACGACAGAATAAATTTTCACTATAACGGTGAAAATTACAATAATGACTTGAAAACACTCACACAAATCTAAATTTCAAATACACCCTTAGTTTTCTCACAAATAAATAGAGAACACCCTATTGTATTTAGATAAAAGTTGCAAGATACTAACTTCTTACACTTTGGTGCATACACACAGAAGAAGTTATAATTGCTATGTTTGTACATCACATACATAGCTCTCATGTGCTCCACTTCTATTTATAGCCAAGGATTTAGTCGAAATGTCACCTATATAAAACACCAATTGTTAAGGAAGTCAACAATAGTAGCAAAGCATTTATTGTTAAAGAATTCATACAATTCGGCTAGTACGCTTTTCTTGATAATTCATGAATACAATAAAGTCATATATTTCAGCTATGCATGAATATAGTTCAAGTCGATTTTGTTTCTTGCCGTTTCTTGACAACTCATGAATGCAATGAAGTCATATATTTCGGTTGCATGTCAAGTGTTCTAAGCCAATGGGAATGCAAAACTTCTATTAACCAAGAAGTCAATAAATTCGGCTGAGTCCATGCAACAATTTCATGCAACTTCTTTACATTTCTTCATGTATAGCAATTATGCAACTTTCTGATAGTTTGTTGTTTAATTGTCAAGCCACCAATTTTGACAATGCAAGCCATTCCAACAAATTCCCACTTTGGCTTGAATTGTATCAAGCTCCACAAACTAAACTCTTCAATTGCCTCTACCTTAGCTCTTACGGGCTAACACAAGCCACAAACACTGATCAAGCCCAAGCACTGCTTGAACTTGCTTGTAGATACCGGCTTCGTTAACATATCAGTTGCATTCTCTGAAGTGTCAATCTTCTCAAGAATAATTTCTCCTGTAGCAGTCAACTCCCTTATTTTGTAAAATCTCATATCAATATGTTTTGTCCTAGCATGATAAACCTAATGTTTTGCCAAGTAAATAACACTTTGACTGTTACAATGCAACTGAACTCCTCCTTGGTTCAAACCAAGCTCTTTGACTAGCCTTTTCACCCACAATGCTTTCTTTGCAGCTTTAGCTACTACCATGTACTCAGCTTTTGTCATCTATATTGCCTGTATAGCTTGAATCCACATAACCTATCACTAAATTATCTGCATGTTGCCTCGCAAACAGGATACCATATCCTGCAGTTCCATTCAAGTATCTGAATATCTACTTCACTACATTCCAGTGCTCTTTACTTGGGTTTGCCATGTACTTATTGACAATACTTACTGTATGAGCCAAATCTGGCCTAGCGCAAATCATCGCGTACATTAAACACCCAACTGCATTTGCATATGGAACCTTTGACATGTTTTCAAATTCTTTTTCATTTTTTGGGCACTGACTACTAGATAATTTGAAGTGATTCGCCAATAAGGTGCTTACAAGATTAGCATCTTGCATGTTGAATTTTTCAAGAACTTTTCTAATATAGTTCTTCTGAGATATTCACAGCTTTCTTGACTCCTTATCCCTGCGAATCTCCATACCCAAAATTTTCTTGGTAGTACCCAAGTTTATCATGTCAAACTCTTTGCACAACAATGCTTTTAACTTGTCAACCTGGCATATGCTCTTTGCAGCAATTAACATGTTGTCAACATACAATAACAAGAAAATATAAGAACCATCATCAAGCATCTTAACATATATGCATCAATCATACTCACAACGGGTATAATCAATTTGAATCATATAGCAATCAAACCTCTTGTACCATTGTCTGGGAGATTGTTTAAGCCCATAGAGTGACTTTTTCAATATATAGACAAGATTCTCCGTACTAGGTTTCTTGAAGCCTTCTGGTTGTTCCATGAAGATTTTTTCTTCCAAATTTCCATGAAAGAATGCCGCCTTCACATCCAGTTACTCTAATTCTAGATCCTGATGTGCTACCAAGGCCAGCACTACCCTGATAGAAGTATACCTGACCACAGGTGAGAAAACCTCATCGTAGTCAATCCCATGTCTTTGTGAATATCTCCTTGCTACCAATCTTGCTTTGAATCGTTCTCCTTCCTTTTTTGATACTGCTTCCTTCTTTCTGAACACTCATTTGCAACTTATCAGTTTCTTTCCCTTTGGAAGTTCTGACAACTATCAAGTCTTGTTCTTATTCGAGGACTCCATCTTCTCTACCATAGCTTCCATCCACTTGTCCCTTTCAAAGCTATCAGTTGTTTCTTGAAAAGTGAAAGGATCCCCGCTACTGATTACTAAGCAATAAGAAGCAAGATTCTTGAATCCATACTTGACCGGTGGTCTTATGTTGCGTTTAGGCCATTCTGATATCATGTTGTGATCTTCTCGATCACTATTGTAAGGTTCTTTCTCTGGCTGAGACTCCACTTCATCTAGCTCCACCTGCACCACTGATCTATTGCTATCACTACTGCTTCCCTTTTCTTGAGACTCTTCTTCCTTTTTGAAATCTTTTATCATGGAATTCTCGTTAAACACATCTCTGCTAATCTCCACCTTTTGTGTCACTAGATCTCAAAGCTTGTACCTTTTTACTCTTTTTTCGAACTCGAGAAAAATACACTTCTTGGATTTTGAATCAAACTTTGACCTTTCTTCGATAGGAATATGAACATAGGCTAGACACCCGAATATCCTCATTAACTAGTAATCAACTTTTTTTGCTATCCATACCTCTTCAGCAACTTTCTCATTAAGCGCAGCTCTAGGCGATCGGTTAAGAATGTAACAAGCCATGCTCACTGCTTCAGCTGAAAAGACTTTAGGAAGCCCAGCATTCAGTTTTATGCATTTAACTATCTCACTGATTGTCCGGTTAAGTTTCTCAGCCATTCCATTCTGTTGAGGTGTTCTTCGTACTATAAAGTGCCTTTTGATACCATGCTCTTCACAAAACCTCAAGAACTTCCCATTCTTGTACTCAGTACCATTATCGGATCTTAGACACTTGATCTTCCTTCTAGTCTAGTTTTCTACTTCGGCTTTCCACTTCTTGAACTTTGCAAATGCCTCAGACTTGTTTTTCAAGAAGTAAACCCAAACCTTTTTGGAATAATCATTAATGAAACTCATAAAATACCGAGCTCCACCTTTAGAGACCACTTGTACCAGCCCCCAAATATCAGATTGTACATAATCCAATATACCCTTTGTGTTGTACGTGGCTGTTTTGAATCGCATCCTACACTGCTTTTCCATGACACAGTATTTGCATAAATCTAACTTACATGACTTAACTCTAGCCAATAGATTTCTCTTCTACAATTCCCTTATACCACACTCACTTATATGCCCTAATCGCATATGCCACAAGAGTGTATCATCCTGCTCAGATAGTCACTGCAGCAACTCCACCTACAATGGTATAGCTAAATAGCTTGTAGATATTACCTTCTACTTTTTGCCCCTTCATCACAACCATAGTACCCTTTGACACATTCATTAACCCATTCTTAGACTTATAGCAATAGCCACCAGAGTCTAGGGTTCCCAATGAAATTACTGCTTGGACTTGATCAGTGTTTGTGGCTTATGTTAGCCCATAAGGGCTAAGGTGGAGGCAATTAAAGAGTTTAATTTGTGAAATTTGATACAATTTAAGCCAAGGTGGAGATTTGTTGGAATGACTTGAATTGTCAAAATTGGTGACTTGACAATTAGACAACAAACTATCAGAAAGTTGCATAATTGCTATGCGTGAAGAAATGCAAAGAAATTGCACGAAATTGTTGCATGGATTCAGCCAAATTTATTGACTTCTTGGTTGATAGAAGTCTAGCATTCCCATTGGTCTAAAACACATGCAGCCGAAATATATGACTTCATTGCATTCATGAATTGTCAAGAAACGGTAGGGAATAAAACCGACTTGAACTATATTCATATACAGCCAAAATATATGACTTCATTGAATTCATGAATTATCAAGAAGAGTATGCTAGTTGAATTGTATGAATTCTTTGGCAATAAATGCTTGACCACTATTGTTGACTTCCTTAACAATTGGTGTTTCACATTGGTGACACTTCGGCTGAATCATTGGCTATAAATAAAGGTGGAGCAAATGAGAGCTATTTATGTGAGGTACGGAGATAGCAATTATACAACTTTTTGATGGTTTGTTGTCTAATTGTCAAGCCACCAATTTTGACAATTCAAGTCATTCCAACACTAGGCTAGTACATGCTCCTAGTATTACTCATAGAAAAATGATAGGATCACATCATTTTACATAATTTTTGTCACAACTAGCTATGTGAAGAGTTGTAAGTGGAGTAAAAATGCTAAGTTTATATCTCTACTACTCATAACTCTATGTGGTGATTTGTAACAAAAATGGTATAAAATATTGTGGTTTGCATTCTTCTTGGAAGTAATGAGTTAAGTGTTCTGCGTAGATGGATTGGATTATTTTTCTTTTCCTTCGTCAGAGCATGTACTCCAACATTGTGAAACAATAACATAAATTTGTTGTTTAAATTAAATGTTGAATAGTTTAAATTTAAAACCTCCCTCAAATTATATGGTATTTGGAGAAATTTTTTCAAAAGTTGTTTTGCAATTATGATATATAATACTACAATTTTTAAAACCATTAATTAAAAAAATAAAATAAATATTTATTTTATTTTTTTAGTTCGTGGTTTCCAAAAATTTGACTGTATTATAGGGTTCAAAAAACTTTTGAAAAAAAATATTCTCCAAGTATTATCAGAAGTTTTGAATATTTAGCATTTAATTTGTTCAAATTTGACATTTCTGGTAAGCTTTTAATTGTTTATTTTTAAAAATTATTGTTGTAATTTTATATGTGATTTTTTAAGAAGTCATTTAGTGTGTTAACTGTTAAGAGCTAATTCCAATTGTTATTGTGGATTGGAGTTGAAAGTTGAAATAAAGCATTAGACTGTTTTGTCTATAAATGAAAATAGGATGTGATTTTTTTTCTTTGGGCTGTTTAGGAGATGAATGTTGCATTACAAATTAGGTTGGGTTCAGACTGACTAAGATTGTGTATAGATACTATTTATTTTGCTGAAAACTGAAAACATTAAATGTGTGAATAGTGTCGTGAGATTTATTTTTAATGAAAGTTTTGTTAAAAAAGAGGTTTGTAGGTCTCGTGAACAATGCATGGAATCCACTTAAAAAAACAGAATATTTGTTGAAACGCGCTTCTAAAAAAAAAAAATGAAAACCATAGACACAAAGCACACTACTTCTCTGATTTTTTTTTTTTTTTTTAGCCATGATTTTTGACTTTTTTGTCAGTGTACTGATAGAAAAGTCAAAAATTACGGCTAAAAAAAAATTAACAGCAACAATAATTTTTTAGCTGTGTTGTTGTTGTTGTTTTTTTTTTTTTGGTTAAAGAGCTATTGAAAGGAAACGTGGGCTCCACAAGTATGGAGCCTGACTTCTTGCCTCGTTCTTGGGAAAATATCTTGGTTTCCTTCTAAAGCAACTTGACTCCTCTTCCCAGGACTACAATTTCGTTCTTGATAGAGTGAAACAAAAGCTCTCAGGATGGAAAGCTAATATGTTATCACTTGCTAGTCGCTCTATTCTTATTCAAGCATCCTTGGCAGCCATCCCTTCCTATGTTATGTAATGCACTTCCCTTCATGCAAGGATTTTGGATGGCTTAGATAGAGTCAATCGAAATTTTCTATGGGGATCTATGGATTCAACCAAAAAAATTCATTGGATTGGATGGGAAAAGGTTACCAAATCCAAGGAGGAGGGAGGCCTCAGGTTGCAAGCAGGCAAGGGCAGAAACATTGCCATGCTGTCCAAACTAAATTGGAGATTTTGTATTGAAAGAGACTCCTTAGGTACAAGTTTTAAAAAAGAAATACCGCAATCAAAGAAGAAGAGCTGTTGTTAATGAGAATCATCTTCCTTGTTCCTCTATTTGGGCAGCAATGAAGAAAGGAATGGTTACCTTTAATAACGGAAGTAGATGGCTGGTTGGAAGGGAGAGTAATCTAAATTTGTGGCTGAGTAATTGGACTAGTGGAGGCCCTCTTAGACACCTCATCCCGAGACTTATTACTCAAGAAGTTAGTATGCTGGAAGTCAAAGATGTCATGCTAGACACGAGTTGGGATTGGGGAAAATTCTCTTTTGAGCTTCCTTTCGAGATTAAAATGATGATCCAAGCAACTCTTACATCTATCCCAAATAGAGGCTTTGACAAGCTAATTTAGGCCGGTTCATCTCAAGGCACTTTTGAGCTAAGGAGTGTGTATAAGCTTGCTATAGGTTCTGAAGATAGCACTCATTTCTCGGCTAGCGGGATTTGGAAGATGAATACACTTCCTAGGATCAAAACTTTCATTTGGATGTGTGCTCATAATAGTATTGAGGTTAAAGTCTGCCTTCAAAGAAGAGGTATTACTCAAGACACCCTTTGTCCCATTTGCTAAAGAGGTTCAGAGACTATTCTTCATGCTCTCCGTGATTGCATGCACATTAAACATGTATAGAATTAGTTAGGAATTAATGCGTCGAACCATTCCTTTTGGAGAAGTAATCTGCTGAACTAGATTTCTTTTAATGGGAAGCAAAATTGTATTTTGACCACTTGAGTCCCCAATGGAAATTTGTCTTTCCTTTTGCAATTTGGAATCTTTGGAAGAGTAGAAACCGTTTTGTTTTTAATAGGCTGAACCGTAACCCAAATCTAGCTGCTGAGATCATGAAGCAATTGCTGGAATTTATGCATTGCGTGGCCTCCCCTAGGCAGCTGACCCATAACATGGTGAAGAGAATTCATTGGGAGAGACCACCTAGAGGTTGGATGAAACTTAACACAGACGGCACATCAATTGGCAACTCAGGTTTAATAGGTTATGGTGGTGTGATTCGTGATGATGGTGGGCGCTAGGTCGCCAGATTTAGCAGACGGATTGGCATTACTAATAGCTTTGTAGCGGAGTTGTGGGGGCTTAGGGAAGGGCTTATGTTATGCTACAGACTTAATATTTCTTCTCTTGTTGTTGAGTTAGATGCTAAAGCTATTGTGGATGTTTTGGGTAACCCCTCTTATGTTAACAACATTGTTTCTCCCATCTTGGACAATTGCAGGCGATTGGTTCCTCGCTTCCAACAAATTCAGTTTAAGCATTGTTTTCATCAAGCAATCGCTGTTGAGATCATGAAGCGGAATTTATGCATTCCGTGGCCTCCCCTAGGCAGCTGACCCATAACATGGTGAAGAGAATTCATTGGGAGAGACCGCCTAGAGGTTGGATGAAACTTAACACAAACGGCACATCAATTGGCAACTCAGGTTTAATAGGTTATGGTGGTGTGATTCGTGATGATGGTGGGTGCTGGGTTGCCAGATTTAGCAGACGGATTAGCATTACTAACAGCTTTGTAGCGGAGTTGTGGGGGCTTAGGGAAGGGCTTATGTTATGCTACAGATTTAACATTTCTTCTCTTGTTGTTGAGTTAGATGCTAAAGCTATTGTAAATGTTTTGGGTAACCCTCTTATGTTAATAACATTGTTTCTCCCATCTTGGACAATTGCAGGCGATTGGTTCCTCGCTTCCAACAAATTCAGTTTAAGCATTGTTTTCGTCGAGAAAACCGGTGTGCTAATAGTCTTACTAGGTTGAGTCTTAGTCAAGAAGCTGAGTTTTCTTCTTTTGATAGTTCGCCTGTGGACATGGAAAATGTTTTTAAGAATGACCTCAATAGGATGTATTTTGATAAGATATGTCCTAAACTGATTGTAGCTTCTTAGTTTTTGTTGATGAATCGTCTTTCACCAAAAAAAAAAAAAAACGTTTCTTAATAACTACTGGAGTCAGTTTAGTATTACAAATGTTAAGTACCACCCAATCTTTGATTGCTACCTCTATTTTAATTGTTATTCATGTTAAGGTCGTTAGCTAAATGGTGTAGTTTTGTTAAGACTCAAATGACAAAGGAATGCAAGACATTAGCAATAAGATTCAGTAAAGATTACTAATTCTAAAGGTGTTTTTCTCTATTTAAAAAAAAAAAAATCATAAGGTGTTTAAAATATGAAAAACTAACAAGACAATAATATTATAATTTTAAAAAATAATAATAAAGGAAGGAGAAATGATATGAATTTATTTATTGAAGTGTCACGCAAAATTGTGTCTTCTTAAATACAATGTAATCACAGAAAATCACAATTGAACTCATATATCTAACTTCTAAAGTAAGTGCAAAGGGGGAAACTTAAGGTTGAAGCTATAATGTTGATTGGCTATGGCTTAGAGAAAAAGCACTAATTACCTTGTAATTAAAGTAAACATTGCTGCACTAACTTTATTTTTTATTATGAGAATAAATTAAAGGAATGTAATTGTAAACCTGTCTTTTACACTATCTAATAATAATTATCTTTATTATTATTTTTTACACAACAAAGTTTATCATCTAGAGCAAACACTTCTCTTTAAATTTAGGCTAAATTATAAATTTTACTCTTTAATTTTGTTTAAAATTTAATTCAATCCTTTAATTTTACTTTTGTTCAATTTGATTACCTATCTTTCAAGTTTATTCAATTCAAGCCTTTATTTTTTTTATATAAAAAATAAAAAATAAAACTCCATAGAAGACCCCTAAATGATATTCAACATGATATCATTTTGAGATATTTAATGGCAACACATCTAATAGAAGTAGACAGGAAAGCCTAAATTAAATAAACTTAAAAATTAGAATACAGAATTGAGAGAAAATAAAGTTAGAAAATTGAATTGTGTTTTAGGTAAAGTTAAAAAGTGCATTTAATAATTTGGGCAAAATTACTTAGGCACAGATTTATAGTACCTTAGGTACTATTTCGTAAGTTACCCAATTAAATCATTCCATGTGGTCAATTAAGGCACATCAACACAAATGGTGTCAATAAATAGATTAATAATAAGAAGAAAAAAAATAGCAATCAAAAACAAAAACCCAACCGCCAATAAACACCCAGGCTGAAATCCACCACCAAGCCACAAAATTACCGACTCCAATGACCCCAAACAACGTCTTGGGTTTGTGTTTGGTGACGAGATTGAGATGCAAAATTGGGTTTTCATGGCTGTAGGTTGTTGGGTTTGCGGTTAGACTGTCGGGTTGAGTGGTTTTTTTTGCTCTCTCACATGATGGTTCTGTCAGTGTTGTTGGGTTAAGGTGGGTGGTTGTGTTTTTTTTTTTTTTTTTTGGTAAAATACTATTTTTGTCTCTAAATTTTACTAAAAGTTTGTTTTTTATCTCTAAATTTTAAATGATTCATTTTTCATTCCTAAACTATGGAAAATTTTATCTTTCATCCCTAAACTATTGAAAATATTTAATTTATGTCTTAAAATTTTACTAAAAGTTTATTTTTTTACTCTTAAACTATTGAAAAAAACTTTTTTTTCGTTTCTATTTTTGTCTCTAAACTATATTTACAAAGTTTAGGGACGAAAAAAAAATTTCTTAAAGTTTAGAAATGAAAAACAAATTTTTGTTAAAATTTAGAGACCAAAATAGTATTTTACCATTTTTATTTTTTCTTTACAATCTACCCAATCTGTTAAATTGATTTTGACACCGTTTATACTGACGTGGATAATAAGCAAGAAAATGAGAACCCGATTATAGAGAGAGATAGACCCGACCCGATTTGGAATTCGACTAGCTTCATTATCACGCACACGACGTCGCTGCATTTGAACGCAAACCCACACCATATAAAAACCCAAATCCACAAAACCGCGAATTTTCACAAACTAGCTACACCCTTCTCTCTCTCTCTCTCTCTCTCATTTCACTTCGTTTTTTCATCACAGGTACAATTCTTCGATTCCTAAGCTTAATTCAATTTCTGTGATTTGGTTTCATTTGTTTCGGAGTTTTTAAGGTTTCTCTGTCTTTTGTCTTAGAAAAGAAAAGAAAAATGAGTACAGCTTTATGTTCGGAGCGTCCATTGTATGGCGGTGCAATATCTAGTACATTCCCTAATAGATTTCAGGTCTGTTTTATTTAGTATTTTACTTTCACTGTTGTTGTACATTACATTGGAGGCTGTGTTGAATTGTGAATTGACTTTGCTGCTGTACCTAAAAATTACAGGACGTGAGCAATATTCGGCAAGTCCCTGATCATCAGGTTTGTTTTGTTCTTTTTTTTTTTTACTTATAAAAAGAAAACTTAGGAATTTTTAGTATTTTCACAACCTGCTTAGTTGGCAAATTTTGATTGGATTAATGTCACTTTTAAATATACCTTCCACATGGACAATAATTTTTATAATATTTGGTTATTACAGTTAACTTAACTAATAAAGTCCCTGACGATCTTGTAATTAAATAAGAGATCTGGGTTAAATACCGCTTACATAAAAAACTAACTGATGTTTTGGTCTAATTATAAAAGAGCTATTAGTAGGGATGAACAACATAGGATGAAACTTTTCTAAAAAAAAAATCACAATATTTGAGTTAGCAGTTTTTTATTAGTTATCATGGCACATCACTTTTTATTGTTTGAACCCACTATTGAAATTACTTTCTGCCACTTAAGATGTGTTGTGAAAGTTTTGTGAACGTAATACTTATCTATTATATATCATTAACAACTTGTTGTCTTGACAATTGTGAAGTATTATTTTATTGGTTTTTGTTGTATTAATTACAAAATACCACATGTGGAAAAAAAATTTGTGTCACTTCCACATGGACTAGTGAAAAATGTACTAAATTTAGTGTTTACTTATTAATCCTCTGTTTGATGTGTATCAGTAATAATTTTGTGAGGTTTTTTAGTTTGAATTTGTGGGTTTCTTTTATAGGAAGTGTTTGTGGACCTGCTCGTGATGAGAGTCTGATTTTTGAGCTCTTAGATTTGAAGCATGAAGTTGGAGATGATGGAAGTGCTGTCTGGTTTCTTCAAGACCTTGCCACTGAGCAAGAAGCTGAAGGAAGCATGGTAAATCTCTTTTTTACTTAATAAGAAAGATACTAAACTCTTGCATATCTATTTCAAGAGAGTCTGTTTCATGATTAAGATTTTATTTCTAGTATATATTTAGCAATGTATAAAGTGTCATGCATTTAAATGATGTGGCGCTAGACATACATACATTATGATTTGTAATATTTCATTTGAACCATGAAATGGATTCATTTCAAATGGAGAGAATCCTTTTCTAAAAGGGAAAGCAGTTGGTAGGCTGCCTTAACCCCCACCCAATGGGTTGATTCACATACTCTTGATTTCACTAAATAGCACTATTTTAATGATCCAAGCATAACAATCTTCCAAAAATGCTATTAGATGGACAATGTATGTTTGAAATTACCCCATGCTAGCTTTTGACGTTTGATTTCAAGCATTTTCATGAAAGCTATTATGTTTGTTTTGTTTCATCAAAATGCCTTGTCATCTACAAAATATGGCATAGAGCGAGTGTTGTTTTATACTGTCCTCATTGTTTGATTTAGTAATTTGGCACTGCACCTCTATGTTCAGGAAACACTGATAGTGCGATGGCGTATTTGAATTAACTAATTAGTTCATCTTTCTACCACTTCAAACTAAATTGTTATAGACTAATACTTGTGCTTCATACTTCGAATTCTTTGAATGTATTGAAACAGCATAGGTCTATGGTGTTACCCCTATAGTTGAGTTAGTTTCACTATAATGTTATATACTAAAAACAAAACAGTAATTTTATAAATAATTAGTATGCAGTTTGGATTGTCACTGTTTTTTGGGAGTTGGTAATGCTATGAAGTTTGTCTCTATTAAGAATATTATGAATGTGGATTGCACATGGATTGTGATATGTGGAACTGGTGCACTCTATGATGTATCTACTACTTTTCCTTTATATTTCTGGTTATTTCTGTATTGGCCAGCAAAGGGAGACAAACAATTCTATTTTGTTGGGGATTTTGAGTTTTGGGTTCTAAGGTTGGTTTGAGTTCTGAAATAACCTTCAAAAGGAAGCCTAGGCGATTCCACTTTTGTTATAATTATGATGCCCCAATTTGTATTATCTACTTTGATTTGGCAACAGATCATTGAGTCAGTGGCTACGGGCAGCACTCATGATTTTCAATTTAATTTCAGGTGATTGAGCAGTCTGTAGTAATTGAAGCCCCTGGGTTGTGTTACAGAAACATACCTGCTGTTGTCACAACTGCGGTTGGCCAGATGGTATGTGCCTTATTTGTTGCATAAATACTTTCCCCTTTTTCTTACTATTCTAGCTTTTTCTTTCAGTTGTGCTATTGCAGTGCTATTATCTTCCAATTCCAAATCTTGCTGCTACCCATTGAGAACAATGTGGATAATTTATTATGTCTACAGTAAGACATGGCTTCTTGGCCTCTGACTTTTCAAATCACAAACTATAGTGAGGAATCAAGGTGTAGTTCCAAATTTATTAACAATTGTTGCATTTGTGATTGTTAGTACCTGTTCATTGCTACTCAAAACTGTGATGTTAATGGACTTGGATTGTTATGTTTAGCCTGTCCAAAGTTGTCGATTGAAAGTTCAAACCATAACATTCATTTGGTTGGTCGCTTGTAAAAAAATGAAAGGAACATACATTGGGTTGCTCAATAGTTGAGGATTTGATAGGTCTGATTCTATGGAAGGTTTTTGCCTTGTAAATAGGACACAGGCATGAGCCAATGTTTGTTGTGCTTATGGGCTTTCTATTGTGACTTGGATGGACCTAAGACTGTCATCTTATTTTTTTTCCCCTCTCCACAATCAATTTCTATACAATGTTGGACATAATTAATGTGGGATACAATTAAAACCTTAAGAAGAATATGCTTTATATGGTTGCTGGAATACAACTTCTCTATTACTCAGTTTTGTAGTACAATACTCAACAAATTTCCCTTTGGATTGGAATCTTACTTCCTGCAGCCTTTTCTCCTTGAGTTTTTCACTCAAATCAATTTTCTTGCTAGTAATTGTACTGGGTAGGGAAGCGTTATCTTTGTTTTCTTCTTCTTCTTTCTACTGTGTAGGGAAGTGTTATCAATTTTCATGATGCACAGTTAACAGCCTTTATAAAAAATAGAAACAAAATCATATCTTAAATTTAAGGCCATGAACTTTTAAGAAAAATTATAGTAGAAATCATCATATAATTTTCTTATGATCTCTGTTTATTTTTTTGTCCTGTTTATCTAACTTTTGGTGATTCTTATACATAGGCTATTTCTAAGGGGCGGCAAGGAAGGGAAGCGCAAAATATTGTTAAGGTAAGCTTGTTCTTGTTTTTTTCTTCTCCTCTAAAGTCTTCAAGTAGTGTTAATTTCTAAGTAGAGTTTGTTCCTTAATTTCTACAGGTCTATTTGGCAAATCTACGTCTTAAGGAAGTTGGTACAGATGTGCTAATTACTGCATATGAGCCCCTTCATATAAAGTTAGTTCCAGTAATTAGATGCCATATACCAAATAAAATTGTTTATTAAAATATTTTACAAATTGATCCCCATTAACCAGAAATCATAGATTTCTTGATACACACAGAGAGTCTACCAATTGATCTACACTGGGCCAGAAAAGTGTAAATATCTTCTCATGAACTAGATGGCCAAGATACCTATTGTCCTATACTTATACAAATATTCAGAGTGAGAGAGAGATGTAAATATGCTTAGATTTTCATGCTAGTAGAATTCACATATTAGGTAGGACTTGTCTTATGACACGGGAGTTTATATGAGAGATCTTTCATAGTTGATAAATTTTAGAGCTTTAAATCATCTGAAACAGGAGCACTTGTAGTTGTAGGATAGATTTGTGAGGGGATGTACCAACAATTCACGAAGTGTGTCTGTGTGGATCCACCTTTCTAATCTCTTAACCTCCTGAAACATTTAAGGTCCAAGGAGTCTTTCTTGAGGATTGACGTATGGTAGCCTTACAGTGCTCGTTGAGAGTAATTTTTCCAAAAGTAGAGCCAGTAAAATTTAATTGCCATTACAGCATATGCTCCCTCATTTTCGCTACTGTTTCAGGAGCCTGGGTGGAAAAACTTTGCCAATAGCTAAAGATCAGGGCATTATTTTTTTATTTTAAAAAAATCGTAACATCTTTGAGAAGCAGTTGGCTGCTTTAATTGGAGGTCCAAAACCCAGCCTAACTTATTTTCTAAATTGATTTAGGTAAATAAAATTGATGAAAGGAGTTAAATTTTGTTTTTGTGGATGCAGATTCTTTGTTGCTTGTTTTTTTTATTAACATTTCCGTTATGTTCTTGTGGTTGCAGCCCTTTGAGTGAAAGTGCCAGCGCAGTCGGCGCTGGTTTAGCTGTTCCTGCCACACAGGCTGGTTGTATGCCAATGGCTGATGTTTTTAGACTGGCAGTTTCTAGCTTCAAAGTTAATGAGTGGAACCTATTTGGTTCTTCTGTCTAAATGTGCTTGAGGAAATTTTTTATATAGAGAAAAATTATTGGGTAGTCTAGGGGGGCTCAACTGAGTTCATATTCAGGAAGAATGTTTTGAAAGTAGGTGATGTTACTATTTATCTGGAAAAATGTTTTGGAAGCTGGTTCAATGGTTCATAGTTGTAAGAATGTTTTGAAAGTTGATGTTACTATTTATTTGGAAGAATGTTTTGGAAGTTGGTGATGCTTTTGTTTATTCTGTTAACTGCCTTTTCTCACTTGAAAATAGTTGAGTTTCAGCAAAATATGAATTAGTTTCAGTATGCTTTTGCCTGGTCTTTGAATCTTGCTTTTAACACTGAATCCGATGTTATAGCACAGGCAAAAGCATACCGAAGATTATAAAACAATCTATGTTCAAAAGCCAGTACTAACTCTAGCTTTTTGTTTGAACATAAATAGCAATTCCATTCAACAAAGTCTCAATTTAGTAACCTGTGTACAATCCTTTTTTTTTTTTTCCTCTAAAAGCATTTGAAGCCTAATATCTCTGCTCTGGTTACCCTTTTAGCAACAACAATCAGGTGATAAGAATGTTTAGAACAATCTATTGTTTCTTTCTCTTGTGATATTATAAACAATTAGCAGCAAAAGCAAGCCTTTTAAATTTTGTAACACCATCCCTATATCAATGCCTAGCTGTTCTTATAGCCCTATGCTTTTTTTTAGCACCTCTGTTCAAATTTAGCCTTTGTATTTACAAGCAAAGGACAAATGGTCTTGATTATCTCCAACAGTCTTGTCCTGAAAATTTCATCTTTTTGCCACAAAGCTAACCTCAAAGTAAAAGCATGCCTTGGAACCCTTCATTTTGGCCTAAAGAAAAGGAGTAAAGGAATAGCATCTCTTGCCAGAATACATGTGAACAGTACCATATATGTTGCAGTAGGCCAAGCAAGTCCCAAAAGGACGAGCATCTTCTTGTTCTAGCCTACATGTTTTTTGGGTCAATTCCAGCCTACATGTGCGCGGAGCACAGTTACCATAAGTTGCTGTAGGCCAAACAACTTTTGGGGACAAAAATACATCTATCATCAATGAGTCCAACAAAGAGAGTGGCATTGGAAAAATTTTGTGATGGGCATTGCAAATGAACATTTGCTACATCCATACTCGGATAAGATTTTATCCTACTTCTACTAAGGCCTTAATTATATCCTTCTTCTCATAAAGCTCATTTGGTCATATAGTTTGTTAATCAATAATCATATTTGTGATGTACCGGTACAATTGAGAAAGCAATTCACCCACTTCATCAAAATGACCAATTTTTATCTGCTAAAGAAGGATTATAGAAAGCTGACGAGCAAAATCGGCTATAAAATGATTATGTTTAATTAGATTTTAAAAGAGAGAGAGAGTTTGGCCAATTTATAAGTTGTTTTAAGTGTTGCAATTATGGTGAAACTTTGCTGTACTTTCCTTCTTGTTCTCTTCCTTGTGTAAATTACCTCTTTTTGAGTTTTGAATTGAAGCATTTTGCCCCTAGAACTTTGTTAGTTCTTGGCAATTCCATTTCAAGTTTTCAACGAATTTTCAAAAACTTCAACCAAAGGAAAAGTTCTGACTCATTTTAGAGCCCATATTGCTGTTACAAAACCTTTACATTCATGTACATGCAAATAACCTTACAGATAATCAATTTAGCATAATATGTTATGTGCCTTTGATATATAAACAAATTCAAGGTAAGATCACTAACTTTTATGTTTTTTCTTTTCTATACCTTTTGAATGTAATTAGAAATTAATACTTTTGAATGACATCTTTTATGGTATATCATGTTTGCAATTCAAACCTTACTTCCCCCTTCTCCACTATCTCCACCTAAAAAAAAAAATCAACTCTTATTGTTGCATTATATTCGTGCACTTGTTTGTTTACAACAAATGTGAGGAGGCGGTTTTGAATCCTAGTTCTTTTTATGAGAAAAACTAGACAAAATTATTGAGTCATAAGACTATTGATTGACACATCATATTTGACGGTTGTATGCTAATAATTGAAGAGAGATTGCAAACTGAGATAAAGATTAAAGCTCAGGAGGAAAAAAAAAAATGCATCAATCAAATTTCCAAGGAGATAATTGACACTAGGATGATAACAAGTAAGTAAAGTGTGACAAATTCACCATAGAAATAACTTGAAATTGGACATGTGAAGGGTATATTTTTACTTACTAGGAACATTCAAACAAAAAAGCAGAGTTTATCTTTCAGTTTTTTTTTTTTTTATTTCTTTGTCCTAAAGACATGAAAAACTTTTTATCTGGTTAAAGCTACACAGACACAGTTCCTTCCCCTACAGGCTACAGCTTATTACAGTGCACAATTGTTCCAACTCTTTACTTTTTAGTGGGTCAGATAATTGTGGCTTCATTGCTGTCAATGCTTGTCATGGCCTAAATGCTACCTTTGCTTTCTTGATGTGGACTACTGGTGTGGATGCCATTTCATCATTTTGCATAAGGGTCTGTAAAAAGAAAGATATACAGAAGTAGTACATGCTGCATTGTCTATGCAATTTTATCCCCTAAAGAATTATATTTTCTAAAGCTGTATACTACTCTTTAAAGTTTGATATGATTTACAGCCACACACCTAAATTTAGCATTAGCTTTAGAAAACATTTTTACTATTCAAATGTCAAAAACAAGAATTTCCTGAAATTCAACTACTTCTGTCTTTATCAAACAATTAATAGTATGTGCATGGAAAAAAATTGCAATACTTGGTATTTCTTTACTGCTCCAATCACGCACAGTTAGAATTGATAAATTTGTCTCCTATGAAAGCAACATGTGGACTAACTATTTGAAAACCCACAAATCCAACTCTTCCACTGTCTACCAAACTCGAAGCTATAAATTCCCCACAATTAAATCCATTCAATTTTCTTCTAGATTGCTTCTCGGTCATTATTTTTTCTCAGTCATTGTTTTCATCTAGAATATCAAGCAATAATTCCAAATTACACAAACTTACGAAGTAAACTGAGACTCAATTAGTCCTAGAATCAAGACTTGAGAGACCTTGATTGGTATTTTGCCATTTGCCGAAGTACAAATGGCACCACAAATACAATGACTCCAAAAATTATACTATAGTCCAATCACGTGATTAACAAATAGTTTGAAATTGCGAACACTTTTGATTTTGAGGGCCGAATAATATACACTATGGTAGAGAGCGCACTAGATATGGTTTCACACATTTGATGTAGACTTTGGTTGAAATTATTGGGCGGCAATTCACATCAAATCGTTGCAAAATCTAGATGGTAATTATGATTGTGACGTACATAATTTAAAGGTATTCAAATCAAACATTAAAATTTTCAATTGGAAAGGCCTTTGCCTAAATTATTGAATCTTTTTTTGTGAGAGTTTCATGCTTTTAATGATTGCGGCTCTTTATCATTAGATCAAGACACTAATCGGTTTTTGGTGTAGTCAGGAGTTGAACCGTAGATCTTTTATTCAACTATCAAAGACTTTATTAGTTGAACTAATTGGAACATACTATAACGTTTATTTTTAATGATTGTTCTTTAAAATTAGACCAAAATACTAATTAGTTTTTTATGTATCATGTGAGATTGTACCTCATATCTCTTATTTGAAGAATAGAAGTTTTACTAGTTATTAATTACTCTATTACGAGCAAAGCTGCATGTAATTGTAATTCATTTTCACAAGCATTCGTTAGTGAGTTCTTTTCTTAATATTCATTTGGAAGCCCTCCCAAAAAAAAAGTTTTATTAAATTGAAACCAATCATTTCTTCCTGTTTTTATTCAATTGAAAATTTATATATTTATTTAAGAGAGGTCAACCAACCACAAATGCCGACATATAAAACCACGTTACTTGGCGTTTAAACATAGCCTTCAATATAATTAATAGAATTATTGTTTAACCAAAAAAAAGAGTCGTATGAAAAAGTGAGAAGTGAGGTGCAATAATAGACGGAAGGATAATATATTGGTAATAGGTATAAATTTTTTCACACCTAGCTTTAAAAAAATTATAAAATATAACTTGGATTGCTATGAAGGCTAAGTTGTTATGTATCACGTAATGGAGTAGGGTTTTTAATGATTCCATTTCCACCCAATATGTTAATGTAATGTCAATTGAAAGAAGAATCGTACTAATATATCATCTGTCAACTAACATTGATTATTTAAGGTTTACGTACTATGTGACATGAATAAGTTTAGGATAATCTATACCTAACTTTTTTTTAGGTGGTGGGGGGTGGGGAATCAATTAAAGAATTATTTATTTTTATATTTAAACCTTACTATTGAACATTATAAAAAAGAAGCACCACTAAATTATATTATTATTAGTATTTATATTTTAATGTTGAGATATATTAAATAGTACGAAAACAAAATTGAGAATGAGGGCCCAAAGGAGGATTTAGGTTTAAGTCTATATCTATTCAATGCCTTATGATTATGAAAGAAAAAGTTGGTCATAAATTTGAAGAGTTTGCTTCTACACTGAAACGAAGACTTTATACTTTACATGTAAGTGAATATTCTCATATAGTTAACATATGAGAGAGAGAGAGAGAGAGAGAGAGAGAGAGAGAGAGAGAGAGAGAGAGAGAGAGAGAGAGAGAGACTCTCTCTCTCTCTCTCTCTCTCTCTCTCTCTCTCTCTCTCTTTTGTACTTAGATCAACTGGCAACATTTCCAAATGAGATGTCCAAGATTCAAATCTCTCATTCCATATTATAACTATCAAATTATTAAAAATAAATAAGTATGTCATGGATAAAATTATATATTTTATTATTAAGGAAAGGTACTTAAATAGTTAAGGTCAAAATATAATTTTGGTCCCAAAATTATGAGTCCAATTTTAGTTTCATTCATGAACTATTTTCAATTTGTTCTATAAAGTTGTAAAAATGACTTGATGTTATTTTTACCATGTCTTATCATTGTTATGCGAACAACAAATAATTACTAATGGTGACAATTTTTTCTAATACATGTTGTTATAATATTGAAATGTCACATTAGGTTACATGCCAATCTCACAAATCAAAATTTCATGACCACAAATATTTTACATTTAATTTTAGAAATAATTTTTTGTCTTTATATTTGATAAATTTGTGAGACAAGCATGTGACTTAACGTGTCATATAAACATTATTAGAATAATATGTTCAAAAAATTAAAAAGGAAATTGCTACATTAGTCATTACCATTAGCATAATGACATTAGGGTAAGACAGTATAAGGTTTAGATGATTTTAGAATTTCAAAACCTAAATTAAAACAATTGATAAGCCTTGAGTAAAAGTAAAAGTAAAAGTGTAAAACCCAACCCACCGATCCCAATTACTAACCCAAAAGTAAGATATGATCGTTTTAATCGATCTTTCATTTTTAAACTCCACTGAATTCGACTTGCGAACAAAGGATAAAATTGAAAATTAAAATACATAATTTAACATTTTTATTATTATTATAGGTTTGACTTGTCAATATAGCCCAACCCAATTTGCACGTCAACATGGGCTAGAGACCGAGAAGGTCAACAATATGCGTAAAACATAAATAAAAACAAAGCAAAGCAAAGATAAAAGTAATAAAATATTATTAAGAGCTATTTTTTGGCCCTTTAAGTTTTGATATTATTTTTTAGCATTAAAAAAAGAAAAAGAAAAAAAAAAGAATGATTATGTCAGACCTTCATTTTGGGGGTAGAAAAGGATGGTGGTGACAGCCACTCAAGTAGTATTGGAAATCCACGTGACAATATGTGAATGGAGATGATTTAAGTCTTTAGGATAGGAGTACACCACGGGTAGGGTTGAATATCAAATGAATAATTCTACAAAAACAATCAAACACATACCTAATTTTATAATTTTTTAATTTATATGATCATGAGTGATAAACATTTTTCGTCTTGTACAACCCATCACTTTACGTTATCCACTCACAATTGTACGAGTCGACAAGTTGTAAAATTATGTAAGAGAATGATTGTTTCTGTAGGTGGATTGATACCATATAGATTGCAAAAGAATAAAAGTTGATCATGACGTTTGCTATAATTTACCGTATAATTGATTGTGAATGATGGATCATTATTTACCGATTAATCTAGGATCATAATATACAACTTGATGATATATATGGGTAAACTATTATTTTTACATTAATTAACCACTCAGTGCCGCACATGTCAAGGTTACGATAAAAATTATAACACAAAAGTTTTGTTCACATATTTTCTCTTCATTTAGAACATTCGCATTAGCTCGTGCAAAAATTTCTATTTATTTTAGTATAAGAACATACTTTTTTGTACATTACATACTCACTTTTCAAAATATATCACATCAGATTATCTATTTTACACTATATTTTATTAAAATATTAAATTTTTTTATTTTTTAATTGTTTCTTTTTCTTTACACAAAACAACAACCAATATCTAATATCTTTTTTCATCCTCAGAATACATAAAAAAAAAACAATAAAAATTTAAATGAAAAATGAACAGTATCAATGTAAATTTACCCAAGTAATATAATCTATAATGTAATTTTATATGATTTGAGGTAGTTGAATTTTGGACTTTGAACTTGATAATCTAAAATGTGAATATTATTGAAGAAAGTTCCAACAGTACTATTGAGTCTGAGTTGGGATTGTCAGGTAACCCACCAACTTTGCCAGAGAGACTCGAGAAGGACATACCATTAAACGAGCTGGACTATGGGTCCCAACCCCTGACCCCTTTTTGTCTTAACCCACTTCAACCTTCTCCTCCATAAATTAAGGTAGTTTGGGTTAGCTAAGTTTTTTATTAGCTTTTAATTTTTTAATTAATATCACTTTTTTAGGTAATAATTAATTTTTTAACAATAGAAAAGAGGTGCAATTATATTTTAATTAATCTATTTCTTTTAAGTAAAATAAGCTAAAGGAAATAAACTGATTAACCCAAACACGTTATAGTGTCATTAATTAGTTGATAAGCTCCAACTCGAATTAGGCCCACTTTTGTAAGATGGTTTTCTTGGCTGAACTTTGTTTACTTAATTTGCTCTAATAATGTCCTTGTTCTCCTCCTATTTGTGTACATTCTTGCTATCCAGGGCAGGATGGTGAAGTCTTTTCAGTGTTAAATAATTGGATTTTAATTTATTAGTATTATGTTTTTTTTTTTTTGGTAATAATAATTATAAACAAAACAAAATGTCTAACTTTGTTTTTTCTTTTTTAATCAAGCACGCAAGGAAAAGAAAATGAAGTTCTAATTTTTAACACAAATATATATTATAAATTTCACTCAGAAGCATGGTTGTCAAAATTCTTATCTGGATCCTATGATCCTATGATTTTACAATTCACCTGCCCAAAAGATCTAGATCTTTCAAGGATCTTTGTGATCGTTTAGGATCAGTAGGATTGTACGATTTTGACTATCCCAAATGATGTTGGTTTTTTGTAATTTTCTTTAACTTGACAGAAGGTTCAGTTGGACCTACATGAAAAATGAAATCTCAATAAACCAAGTTTTTCCACTTTAATGTAGAGAGAGTGTCAGTTGGACCCAAATAAAAAAAAAATCCCAATAAAGTGTTACATTTTGAGGTTTTTGGCATTTTTAAATGATGCTTACAAATAGATGTAGTAATGTATGGTAATTATATCAATAAATGTATAATTTATGTAATTATTTAACACACCAATGTGTATTTTTTATTTTTTTCTCCAATAATGTAAGATCTTATAATCCACAATCCAATCTTACGATCTATGATCCCACCTACCTCCAACGATCTTACGTAGAATCCTGATTTTGACAGTCTTGCTCAGAAGTCATGATAACTTTTAAATGAGGAGCAAAGTGCCTATTAGTCAAGGGGTTTTTTTTTTTTTTAAGTGACACTTTTGGCTCTTTCCAAAAAAAATTAGCATTCAAATCTTTGGATAAGATTCCCTCTAATTAATTTTGGATAAAAATAAATTAATAAAAAGAGCAACGTATGTATTGTCTATTAGTGAAGTTAAATTTTTTAATATGAACTTTACAAAGTGATGCAAGTTAGGTACTTATTGTGGCTCATGGAAATTAGTTTGCAGTAGCTATCGGCCAAGAATCTTAAAGTAATTTTACATCCACGACACTTTCACAATAAATTCTAGCTGACATTTATTACAGTTTATAATTTGAGTTCACTATTGATATCAATTTTTTACCAATCAGCAATAATTTGACGCCTAAAATTTATTGTGAAAGTATTGTTGACCCAACATTTCTTCGTTATGCTAATGTGCCTCAATCATGCCTCTTACATATTGCCGACATTATTGTGAGATGCTCAACTAGAGTTGTCAATTCCTTTTACTAATAGTTAGCTGTACACATTATGGCACCATGCACAATATGAAAAAACAAAAGCTGATTTGATGAATCCAGCAACGAGATTATCATGGTCAATAGGCAAAGTCTATATCATAGAGACAAAGACTGAAAAGGGACTCTTTCTTTCACTTGTGGTCTAAAAGCAGGTGATCTGTGACTACTCTTGTTTGTTGTTAGGACTTGGGATTATCTATTTTTTGAAATGTCTTAAGGAAACATTTTACAACTTTCATATGCTGGACTAATGTGTGGTGGTTTCTTGTTCTTATTACCTTTGAGACCATGGCTAATTAATCAAGTTGGAATTTTGTTCCTTTTTTTCCTCTAGCTTGTTAATTACCAGCTATTATCCTTCATTGTCAAGCTATAAAGCTTTGTTTTTTCGAAACTTTTCGACCCATTATTTAGTTTAAGTTGACTGGCTCATGACTATAAAATCACTTACCTTTTCATAGAGAGTAACGTGAAGGACGAATAATTATTAAAAGCTTTTGGAGTACGATTAATGTGATACCCCATATAATACGACATAAGTTTAGACTTTCGTCAAAAAAGTTTAGCATTAGGTGATTACTGAGTGGTTATATTCCAAAAGTATTTGATAGTAAGCACAATATTTTGTACAATTACTAACATAACTTGTTATGGTTGAAAATTGGAACTGTATCACTTTCACACCGTTTATCGTTTACGGTTGCGAAAAATCTTACATCACTGGCCTCATTATTGGACTTTAATTATAGTAAAATGTCAAAATTTTCTCTACTAAGTCATTCCTTCGAAACCCTTTTTTTCCTGTGAAGTTACAAACAAATGGCAAAGTCTATAACTGACCCCTATTGGGATGTGACATTTAGTCGGTATCTAGGCAGATTTACGTGTATAGTGAGAGAGGCATTGAATTATCATAATAATTAGACCGTATATGATTCAGTGATATCAATTATTTAGCTCTGATGAGTCACAGGAATTGGTTTGATTTTGTGGTTCATGCATGGACCTCCAAAAAAATGTGTCAGACCTCACTATAATAACAAAGCAGTACGGAGAAGAAAAGCACACATACTGGGACAGCTCAAAGCTACTACTAAGGTAATGTCACAAAACAGCAGAGATGCTAGCGTAGAATGATCAGTTGTGTGCATTAATATTGCATTACTTTTAGTGCAGGGTATCTAAAAAAGAGTAGTTGTTTCTCAAAAAGAAAAAAGAAAAGAAAAAAGAAAAAAGAATTCCTATAAAGACTTGTTTTGATTGGTTTATCACCAGAAATATATAGTGCAGTTGTACTGTTGTTGTGACGATGATGATGATTTCCCTTATCAACAACAACCCAACCTGTCATTCTTTTTGGATTTTGGACTGTGGATACCAACCTGTCATTCTTTCTTGTATTATATATATTTTTAGTTTTCTTTATAAATGTAATTAATTATATATATCTTTTCAAATTAATATTGTAGCAAGGATTAGATAAAGTTCTTAATCATGTGTTGTATAACATAAGTAAGATAAATTTGCACATGGAGTTGTTCAACATCTAGCTTCAATCAAATGATATATTCCACATGCTTCTTAATAAAAATGATATCTTCTTAAGAAAGAAAAAAAAAAAGCACTAATTTACTAATTGTATATCTTATAATTTTATTAAAATATTTAATTCAATTTTTGTAATTTTAATCTCGTTCAATTCAGTCAACTAACTTTCAACTTTATGTAATTCGGTCCTTTTGTTTACTTCTGTTACAGGATTATCATTAAGTGTCCCACAAAATTGTATAAAATTGAAGTTACAGAATTAAACTGAATTTTTGACAAAATTAAAATGTGCAATTTGTAATTTAGCTATTAAAAAAATATATGTAAAAAGAATAAAATTTATATCATACTTCATATAATTATGTCCCACATTTTTAATTTATGACACCATTTCAATTTGAATTTTCTATTCATTTTTTCATGAATAAATTAAAAATTAAACTCTCTAAGTTTACCTAAAATTCAAGGCCATCTAACTTCATTTTCATTTCATTTAATCTTCTAAGTTTCAAACCTTGTATCGTTTTTTGTGGATTAGCATCTCAAGGTCCTTTGATGGGCATAAAGAAATTGTCTTGGTAGCAACCGCCAAACCAATAGAACAAGAGTTAGCTTTGCAACTAGTCCACAAGCAAGGTAAGTAGGTCCATTACCGGCCAGTACCGGACCTAAAAGACCTATCAGAGTAATCCCTTATCTCATATCAGAGATACCAACAGGGCGGTAATCAAACTTGGGGACCTCTCTAGCTACTGCCTGTCTCTATCTCCTATCAAGTATGCTCACTAGACATATAGACTACATACAGGATAGTACTCTTATAAAGATAAGAGCATCACTGTGGTCCTTTCGCTAGTTTCCATTAGAATTGCACAATTATTAACCACCAAAACTACATAATAAAATGAATGGAGTTATTCACCAAAACTACATAGTAAAATAAATGGAGTTATTCAACATCTATCTTGCTTATGCTTCTTAAAGAAAAAAAAAAATGATATCTTCATTATATAAGAAAAAAATTTAAATAATAAATTGCACTTTTTAACTTTACCTAAAATTCAATTAAGTCTTGTAATTTCAATTTAATTTAATTCAGTTTCTCAAGTTTTAACTTTATTTAGTTCAGAACTCCCATCCATTTCTGTTAGGGGATTTCACAAATTTGATGCTTTAATTCACAATATTGAAAACCTAGGNGCTTTGCAACTAGTCCACAAGCAAGGTAAGTAGGTCCATTACCGGCCAGTACCGGACCTAAAAGACCTATCAGAGTAATCCCTTATCTCATATCAGAGATACCAACAGGGCGGTAATCAAACTTGGGGACCTCTCTAGCTACTGCCTGTCTCTATCTCCTATCAAGTATGCTCACTAGACATATAGACTACATACAGGATAGTACTCTTATAAAGATAAGAGCATCACTGTGGTCCTTTCGCTAGTTTCCATTAGAATTGCACAATTATTAACCACCAAAACTACATAATAAAATGAATGGAGTTATTCACCAAAACTACATAGTA
Source organism: Quercus suber (assembly GCF_002906115.3). Classification (NCBI taxonomy): domain Eukaryota; kingdom Viridiplantae; phylum Streptophyta; class Magnoliopsida; order Fagales; family Fagaceae; genus Quercus; species Quercus suber. The sequence goes on from NW_027070386.1 coordinate 68,433, forward strand.
AAATAAATGGAGTTATTCAACATCTATCTTGCTTATGCTTCTTAAAGAAAAAAAAAAATGATATCTTCATTATATAAGAAAAAAATTTAAATAATAAATTGCACTTTTTAACTTTACCTAAAATTCAATTAAGTCTTGTAATTTCAATTTAATTTAATTCAGTTATCTAAGTTTTAACTTTATTTAGTTCAGAACTCCCATCCATTTCTGTTAGGGGATTTCACAAATTTGATGCTTTAATTCACAATATTGAAAACCTAGGACATAATCTGAAACATGATATATATACTGTGGACCTTTTAAGTAATTTCCCCAAAAACGAAAGCAAAGACATCTTGACTCTTTTGTGAGTCTCGGCACATGGAACTCATCGGCAAGAAATGCCACAAAATTGATTACCTAGGTAAAATATGAAGTTTTATTAACGGTTTCCCTTTTTCTCTATTATGTTACCATCAAGAATAATGAACGAACAACAAAAATGGACAAGCACTTCAAATTGAAATAATTTCACGAATTTGATACTTCAATTCACAACATCAAAAACCTAGGACCTAATCTTGAAACATGAAATATTCTGTAGACCTTTTTAAGTAAATTTCCCCGAAAACAAAAGCAAATATATCTTCTTGACTTTTTTTCCTTGTGCACTGTTGCATGGATGCTTGTGGATGATCTTGGACCATATATAGTGCAACCATAAACGTAAATTCAACAATTTATCATGATCAGGATATTACAAACACGGCTGAAAATGTTAGATGAATAGTCATGGATCTGTGTGTGACTTTCAAAACTAGCGACCGGCTTGACCTGAAATAGGACGAAAATGATATAATATATAGCTCGGTAACCACCAACATTCCGACAAAATTGTTCTTATGATTAAGCCAATATGGACGGTAAGCTTTCTTCATCACTGGCATTTGTAGGTAACAACACACGTGAAATCTCGTGGCAAAGCCATTGTGAGCTTAATCAATAGTCCTTTTATATATATCACTTCAATGAGGCTGTCAATGTTATTTATGTTAGATATATAGTACATTAGTACCACCACTGCCATTGGGAGGGACCAATACATGTGAGATTTTGGTGAGCCCAAAATTTTGGCCTCATGATATTTCCTCTTTTCTTTTTCTATCCAAAATGATTATAGGTCCGATATCTTTTAAAACTATGGCATTAACTTCTTGATAATTGCTCTTATTATTAGACTAAAATGCTAGTTGATTTTTGGTGTATGCAAAGTTTAAATCCTAGATGACAATAAGAGATTTTACCAATTGAATTAACTAGAATCTACAGAGAACTCTTATAAATGGTTGCATTTGGGGTCCTAGTTTTGAAAATATTATGTAGGTTATTATGTATTTTTTTAGGATTATTATAAATTTGGATTTGTATAGAAATAGAAACTAATTCATTAATAGCAGGCTGACTCAACAAATTTTGGAGCCTAAGACAAAAACTTTAAGTTGGCATTTACATATATTTAAATATTAATTAAATAATATATATTTTATTTAAAATATATTTTTCTTACTTTTTGAGATGCAAAATTACTAATTAAGTTTTTGTATTTAAGTTTCGCTAACATTTCTTTTTCAATTGAACATTATTATGAATATTTTTATTATTATCTTTTTGTTGTATAATTTCACTCTAACTCTTTTTGATGAATTTATTGTTATATTTCCACCCATATTTTCTGTTGTGTTTATACTAGTAACAAATTTATCCATGGATTATTTTTTAGATTAAATTTATTTTTCAAGTCTCTCTCTCTCTCTCTCTCTCTCTCTCTCTCTCTCTCTCTCTCTCTCTCTCTCTCTCTCTCTCTCTCTCTCTCTCTCTCTCTCTCTCAAGTTTTTCATATCCAATTGGATATTTTCTAGAAGACATTTATAATTGGGAAATATTTCTAAATAAATGAAACACAATTTATAATAAAAGAATAATTTTTCTAAAATAAAATTGAAAGTATAGAACAATAGAACCAGATTTATCAAAAGCAAGATTGTGACTTTACTAAATGACATGATCACTTTACACTCTAAATGAGCTCAAATAAAAATTTATTTATCACATAATTCAAGAAATAGTACTAATACAAAGTAAATTATTCTAAGATAACTAATGAAAATATACCTAAACAATACAAATTAAATAAATTATTGGAAATATTTTTTTTTTAAGTAAAAATGTGTACCAATGGAAATGGGAAAAGTCAAACTAATTAATTAAATATTTTACTTAAAAAAAAAAAAAAACTTTTATCAGCATAACAAATGGGTTGATGTGAGGTGATGTGATAATGCCATAATGATTAATGGATACAAAGCTCCAGAGGCAATTCTTACCTAGTCCTAGAGCAATGCTCTGAGCTCTCACAAAGGGTGAGGGGCCCATGGTGGGTCCCATGTGTGGAGCCCACCCCCTTTGTAAGATCTCGGAGCACTGCTCCAAGACTATGTAAGTCTTTTCCAAGTTTTGGTAGTCTAGTGTTGGCAAAACAAAAAGGTACAAAATAGACTCTAGAGGTGTGTATGTTGTCAATACTTGTCTCAATTGGTTGTAGATAAATTGATAGGTTTTGTTCAAATTTCAAAAGAACATAACATAAATATGAAGTCTTTTTAATACACAATGCATTCTATTGACCAAAAAAATGGGCTTTTTTTTAGGCAAAGGGGCCTTAATTAAAATATACACATAAATATATTATATTATATTATAGTATTAGTTAAAAGGGGGGGTCTTCTTTTATTTAAGGGCCTTAGGTCATTGCCTCAGTTGTCTATATGCTTGAGCAAGCCTTAATCAATGGAGGAGTTACATATATACATATATATATACACATATATATATATATATATGGATTGTATATGGAAAAGAAATCAATAACATGTTCTAGCAACAAATTTGGCTTTCATCCTCCAATAAAGTGTCCCAATATATGACAAATCGTACAAAATTTTATTAAAATTATACATCGTTATTTATATATATTTTGGATTAAGATTTGAAACTTATTGATTCTCAAAAAAAAAAAATATATAAATAAATAAAAAAAGATTTGAAACTTATAACGTCTATCCAATGATGATTCCATAAAACCAAGACACCAATGATTTTTTTTTTTTTTTTTAATGTAGGTGAAATTCGAATCTAAGTCTCTCGTTAAACAACAAGAAAAATTATCAATTAATCTAATTAGAACTTGTACCCATAGTTAGGATTAAGCTAACAAGAGATTTTATTAGTTAAATTAATTAATCCTTTTATCTTTAGTTAATTAGAAACTAACGCAGCAGTTCCAATTCCGCACTGTTAGCCATGCATTGTGATCCGCTTATCAAGTTGCTCATCTACTTGCTCGATATGGGAAGTGAAGAGTATTGATGATGTTGAGATTTCGATGTAAGAGGCTCTTGCCTTCCTCCAAAATCAGTTTACTCATGTTTCTCCACAAGTTCAATTAATGTTATGTCGCTGCTCGACATTTTTCCTTTTAAGAAAATATATATTAACAAATTTCCTGAGGGCATAAGTTGAAATATAGTTCCATTAATTAAATAATTTTGTTTTTCAAAAAAGAATTAATTGTATAAAAAAATTCAAAATATAGCTATACTGAAAATGAATTTTAGTGTGCAAGTCAATAAATTATTGAAAAATAAATTTTTAATAAAAAAAAAAAAGAATTACAATTCATAATATAGCATTTATTCCTTAACATGCGTCCTTATGACATTCACTCACTCATATCTCTCTTTTTCTTTTTTCTTTTTTTCTTTTTTTTTTTTTTTGAGAATCGACATCCCAAACTTGAGCAAGAGCGAGAGAGTATTAGAACATAAAGTCTTGATCTAAGTGAAGAAAATTTAACTAAATGTGCAACTTGACACCCTTTTAGTCTTCCTTGTGAACAAAAAAAAATCTCAAATTTGCAATTATAGAAGGTTCTTTGCTTCAATTCTCTTGCAGGTTGTTGACAGGCATAATTGTCCATCCCTTTAGGTTCCAGAAGAACGTGATTATGCTGTTAGCTAGAGTGACAATGCATGAGACAACCTTGATATTATTGATTCCATTACAATTATGTGGGAGAAAAAGAAAAGATAGGGGAAAGAGAAACGTACACTTTGTTGTATAGGTCATAGATGACACAACTTCGAGTGCAACATTTTTGTCCATGGTGGGTGCATCGAAAGTACATCTTCATGTGTGTGTAGTGAATATATGATATGACTAAGTGTCATCAGAAATCAAGTTTAGTACAAATCAAACACAATTGAAAGTTCCAGACTCTCTCTTAGGAATTGTCATTATCGAGTTCACTGCTATTAATGCCCTTTAGATGTGTGGTTTTCTTCAACAGAAACCTCTTCTTTTTAATAAAATAAATTTCCCCATCTAAGCATGCATTTAGCTGAACCATACTGCATATATATATATAATAACAGTGCTTGATATCGATCCCATTCATCATTAGTTTGGTATGTTGGTTGTTGGAATGTAATTTTACTACGCCAATTCATTGCTATGTGTTTTTATGTCCTTTTAGTTTCTTGTTCCCTTTTAAGTTACACTTGGGGGTGTTGGGCACATGGGTTAAACGTGCCATGCTCTTTATCTTTCTCTCTCTCTTTTGGGAGGTGGGGGCTTGTACGTATTCACTTATTTTCAACCTTTATTTTTCTTCACATTTGGTGGGATTTATTTGTGAAGTATCTAAGAAACAAAAGAGTAAGAATTCGCAACGGTCCAAACATGCAATTATGCTTGGGGAATTAAGCTCGATATTACACGAAATTATTTAGTGCACTCAATGTATGACATCCTCCTCTTTCATAATGGTGGATTTTATTTTGTGATTCCCAGCACATGAAAGATGTAACTCACCTTAAAGTATGAGAGGAATGTAATACTCTATATGTACCGAATAATTTCTCTTATTTAACATTAATTGTGACTTATATGTAGATGAGTTTAAATGATAAACAATTAAAGAAATGTGTTTTAAGAAAACTAATGAACGTTTTGTTTAAGAGACAAAATTGGCTAGGAGTTAGCAATTCCAAAATCCAATAACTAAATGTTTAGCATTTTGTTCTTTCAATTGTTAGGCTGGGCAATTAATATATAATGTTATAATGTCAACATCAAAGACAATCTTAGTAGTTAACTTGATCATTGAGATAATGAGGATCTATATAAAATTAGAAACTAAAGGCAAATTGAACGATTGAAACTCAATGGAAAAAAAGTGTTTTTTCCTATCTTATGTGTATATACTAAAAAAAAAAAGGATATACTTTTTTATTCCCATCCTTTAATGCCTATAACATGGTCGGTATAATTTAAAAACATAAAACTACATGATTTGATATCACTTTCGATTGAGGTGGGTTTTTTTTTTTTTGCATTCTTAGACATAACTTTTGTAATGACACCTATATAATCTCTTAAGATATGTAATTACAGAAACATCAAAGTATAAGTTCTAGTGCTTCCTGGCAAAGAAAAAGAAAGAAAAAATTCTTGGGAGAACACACAAATGGACTGTGACAACTGAAAACCCTAATTTCAATTTTCAACCCTAGCCAAGTTTCAAGGGAATATTACTATTAAGAGGGAATGAAAAAGAAAAAGGTTGATATAGATAGATTATGGGATTTGGAGGAAACTGAAGGGGCTTAGAGGCAAAGAGCAAAGGCAAAGGAGCAAAGGTGAAAAAGGCAATGATTACTTGAATGAGATGGGAGCCACTTGATTATCTTTTCTTGGCCAGTCAGTCAGTCTTTCAGTTTTTTTGACTTGGGTGTTTGGGTCCCATGCTCCGGCAACCACTGTCTTTATGGATTGAATGATAAAGAGCACCGCACGTGGAGTCTGAATCAAGGGACTGTCCAACCACAATAAACAAAAAGACTAGGACACCCATATTTTTTTGTTTATTTTAACATTAATCCCCCCCCCCAGTTAAAAAAAAAAAAAAAAACCCCACAAAATTAAAAATTACAACTCATTCTAAAAAAAGAAATAAAAAATCACAAAATTACATAATTAAATGCAAATCCTTATTCTTAAAAAAAAGAAGTAAAACGGGCCAAATAATTATAAAATAAATCTACGTTCTAAAAAAACCCATTTAATTAAAAAAAATTGTTAAACCCACCCCTAATTATTATTCCCACTCATTCTAAAAAAGAGTAATAAAAAATCCACAAAAATATCACAAAATTACAGAATTAAAAAAAAAAAAAATCATTCTTCTAAAAAAAGTAAAACCACAAAATTGCAAAACAAACCCTTATTCTAATAAAACCCATTTAGTTTAATAAAATAAAAGTAAAAAAAAAAATTGTTAAACCCACCCCTTATTATTATTCCCACTCATTATTTTTGTTGCTTAAAGCTTGCATTGCCCTCTTCCCTTATCTCTTCTCTCTCTCTTTTTTTTTCTCTCTCTCTCTCTCTATACAACTCAGCTTCCCAATTCCCATCTGAAAGGAATTCCATGCTCCACAAGTGAGTGAGAGACAGACCCACCAAAGGCCACCAATTTGATACAATTCTTTTGAGGGTCACCTACAGATGTACTAGGACCAAAGAAAAACACAAAACAAATTTTTTTTTTTTTTGAAAAAAAAAAATACACCACCCCCACATCTCCACCTATATGATCATGGATGATCATGAAAATGGTCTCCGCAGGCCTAATTTCCCTTTACAATTGCTAGAGAAAAAAGAAGAAGATCTTTCATCAGCTTGTTCTAGCTCACACTACCCTAATACAATTACTACAATTCTTACTACTACTGCTAGTACTACAAGTACTAGTCTTCAAGTTCAACAAGCTAGTGAGCAATCCAAGTTAAGCAATAATAAGCCACCACCAAAGAGAACATCGACAAAAGACAGGCACACAAAAGTCGATGGCCGTGGCCGCCGGATCAGAATGCCTGCTGCTTGTGCTGCTAGAGTTTTTCAGCTCACTAGAGAGCTTGGTCACAAGTCCGATGGTGAAACCATTGAGTGGCTATTACAACAAGCTGAGCCAGCAGTGATTGCTGCAACTGGGACTGGTACTATTCCAGCTAACTTCACGTCCCTTAATATCTCTCTCCGTAGCTCAGGTTCAACCATGTCAGCTCCTTCACACTTCATGAGGAATAATACTAGCTATTTGTTCAATAGTTCAAATTTTTCAATGCCACACCACAGGAATATTAGTAGTAGTTTTTTGTTCCCTAGTACAACATCATCGGATCAGACTAACAGTGGTTCTGGTAATTCAAATTCCAATTCGTCTATGTTTTTGAATTCTAATGTGAATGTGAACAATGTGACATTGCATTCACAGGCAAAGCAAGAGACTTTGTTGGACGTGTCTGATTGTGAAGGGAGAGTTACTAAGAGAAGACCAGTATTGGATCATCAGCAAGAAATGTCACAAAATCAAATGGGTGGGTATTTGTTACAGTCTAGTAATTCGGGTTCGATTAATCCAGGAACGTTTTGGATGTTGACAAATCCGAATCCTAGTACTACACAAGTGATGAGTGGTGGTCATGACCCTATGTGGACATTCCCTTCTAGTGGTGGTGGCGGCGGTGGTGGTACTAATAGTGGTGCTGGTATGTATCGAGGCTCTATACCTATGTCTAGTGGGCTACATTTTATGAATTTTGCTCCTCCTGTGGCTCTATTGCCTAGCCAACAATTTGGTACTGGAATTGGTGGTGGTGGCGGCGGCGGCGGTGCTAGTGGTGACACTCATTTAGGCATGCTTGCTGCGCTCAACGCGTATAGGCCAATTGTGGGTAGCGGAGCTATGGAGTCTCCGGCAAGTGGAACACATCATCATGGAGGAGAAGATGGACGTGAAACAAGTCACAACTCCTAGATCAAAATTACAAGTGTATGGTTTGTTTGCATTAATTTCATTTTATTTTTAGTACTTTCCTTAAGTACATATATTTTGATTTGGCAACACGGGCTTAAGTTTGATTTGGCTTTAAAATTGAGTTTAATATATTTTGAATTTGGTTTGGGGGTTAGTGAGGAATGTTGTTGTTAGGGTTTGAGAAGAAAATATTAACATGGGTATTTTCTGATTCTGCTTAAAGGTCTTTTTTTTTAGTGTGACAGAACAGAACTGTTTCTTTTCTCTCATATCACTTAAAGATTTGTTTATTGCATTTTCATTATTTTTACTTAAAGGTTAGGTTTAACAAACTTATATTAATAAGTAATGACATATACAATCACTCTCTCTCTTTGTGGTAGGAGAGAGGAATTCAATGTTGTTACAGCATTGCAATTCATAAAGAAGTGGTCCCATATTCTGATTTGTGTACATCTAGCTGAGCTGAGCTCTTCATGCATCTCATACTACTACTGCATATTTCTATGTATTCATTAGTATAACCATTATATTCATATAGAGCAGAATACAGACCAGACATGGTAAGTTTGTTCAGCCTTTCAGGTGGCATGGCATGGCTCTCAGCAACTCAGGTTTAGTGAGCCCCATGGCTGGTCAATACATTGCCAACAATCAATGTGCAAACACTGACTAACTGGAGGATCATTCTTCCTCTTTTTCATATAAGGGTGGCTGATTGGCACCATTGAATAGTGATGATGAAGGCTGCCCTTGTGTGTACGTCTCCCATTTATTGTTCCCATCTGGACCGCTCATTAAATGTGGTGCTCATTTTTTATGGATACTTCGATTTAGTTGTCCAATCTGTGTTCCTATTGATAGCAACCCAAGACATAGGTCTTCTAGCTAGGTCATTCATGCATGATTGATTCTTCTTCATGAATGTAATTGCAAGTAAATAGTAAAAATCTCTTTGATAGGTAATATTACAGATATTACAAATTTTATTATGTAAATTTATAAATTAATTAATATATCACCAATAACAAAAATTAAAAATTAAACATTTAAATAATGTTGTTAAATTGACACCAATAACAATAACTTTATAGAATTTTCTTTATTAATAAGGAGAATTTTCTTAATGTAATTGTCTCCTTAAAAAGAAAGATTTTATTTTTTTCTTAAAAAAAAAAAAAAATTCAAGCTGCTTAACCTGCCTAGATTCACCAGATAGTTATTATTAGTCACACCTATAACAATCCTTTAGGATTAAGCATTTTTGGTTTTATATATTTGCAATGTTGTTGTTGTTGTTATTATTGCAATTTTTATGGTGGTTGTTACTTAGAATTAATATTATCATTATCATTACTATTATATTTGCTTTTATTGATAACTACATAATTTAATTGGAATTGCAAAGTTATATCTGCAAATCACTCACATCTAGCTCTATTTCGGATATATATATACCTCTAAATTTTTTGCAAGTTGCTACTTTTACTCACAATCTGAGATGGATGGCATTTAATTGGATAACTGCTTATTTTTTTTGCTTTTTAGGCCTTTTAGAATTAATGATTGATCATGAAAGATTGGTTTGTTCAGATAAAACTAGAAGAACTGATTTTTTTTTTAAGTGTAACCCTAATTTCTAGGTAAAAAGCAACTAATCAATTGAATTGAAACGATCTTGACATAAAAGGCTTGTTTCTTTGGTTTCACCTGCTTTCTAGTTAAGGTATGTGGATATAAATAATTTTACATATTAATGTAGTATCAGGTACCAATTAATCTTGTTTAGTAAGTCTCATCTACCATGATTCTGTCGAGTAATCAGAATGTAACATTGTCTTAAAAGAGTGGAACATCATGGTTTGTATTGAGTTATATTTGGAGGACCTACCACCATTTAGCATTGGTAGACATGATACTACAATACCAGGGCATTTAGACACCCCTACCAAGGTCAATATACACCATGGAATATTAAAGGCATGAAATTAATCACTCTATTATGCATTTGATGCCAACGAATGAGTCTTCATGCATTGCCATCTATAGTGTCATACAATCGTTTTAATGTTAGCAAGCAATTACTTTGTTTCTAATTCATTCAACTCACTGTACATGTAGTGTCTTTAAATATCCTTGTAATTTCTTGTGTGTTGAAATAACATAGAACTTAAGTACAGATATTAAGGTGCTGTATCTTATGTATGATAGAAATTGTATATTATATATTTCAGGTTTTGGTTTATTAGTACTGAGGGGTTTAAGTGATGGTTCAATTGTAATAGTATCATTTATGTGTCTCATATATATATATATATATATGTGTGTGTGTGTGTGTGTGTGTGGGGTTTGAACCTCACCTTTCATTCCTCAACTATATATATATATATATATTTTGTAATTCTCCTTCAATTACTCACCCCAAAAAAAAAATCAATTATCCTGCATACTATATTTCAAGTTTAACGGTACTGTCATTCTCCCTTGTTTCAAAATAGATACACTACTTCCTATCTTCATATGTCTTATGTCTGTGGTTTGAACCTCATATCTCCTTCCTCAACTATTTATTTATATATATATATATATATAGGTTGGGTTCAAGTTAAATCTAATGTAATTCTAAGTAATGTTAAACTACCCAATAACTTATTAATGGATTCATATTTTGAAAATCCAACTGTTGAATTACATGTTTTATATGTTCTTAACATGTATGCCAATTTTTATGCCAATCGGATGTAATTTACCATTCAATCCATAAACCCATCTTTTATGCATTATTTTAAACTACAAAAATTTAAATTTAAACAATTGATTGATGACATGGCTATTAATCTTTGATCACCTTGAAATTTTGCGAGTATGGAGAATATATGAAAATAATGTAATCTAACAGTAGATTTGTCAAAATTCATCTAATTAAGAAATATTGAGTTGTACAATATTGCTTAAAATTACATTAGTATAACTTAGACTTAACCTTGGTGTGTAACCCACAAGAGTTACACTTTTTTTAAGTCATAGATTTTTCAAAGATAAAACGGTTAAAAAATAAGACATATTTATCTATTATATCATTAAATACTTACCTAATTAATAGTTTCCACATTATCTCTCTCCTCATTAAATATTTCTCTTTTCTCTCTTTCTCTCTTTATTAATTCATTCTTTCCTTTTTCTTTGAAATTCTTTTTTTTTTTTTTTGAGAAACTTTTTCTTTACCATTCCTCATACGTTTCTACTCAATTTGAAAATTAGTGCAGCTACCTGATGCTATGCAGAATTTTTTTTTTTTTTTTTTTTGAGAAACTTTTTCTTTACCATTCCTCATACGTTTCTACTCAATTTGAAAATTAGTGCAGCTACCTGATGCTATGCAGAAGTTTTTTTTTTTTTTTTAGAAAGTGCTATGGAGAAGTTAGTTTCAATTAGGTGTCCATTTTTTATTATTTTCTCCAACAAGTTGGTGTCATTTTTTATTATTTTCTCCCACAAGTTAACATTAGAACTTAGAAGTGGTTTCGTTGCTACGGATTTACTTGTTTACAGTGGTGTGGCTATTATGAGTTCTTGTTTATTATTATTTAGCGTCTTGGTTAGTTGTTAACTGAGAGCATGTTCCTCTTCAAAAAAAAAAAAAAAAAAAACTGAGAGCATGTTCGTTTGGATAAAGCAAATTAATGAAAAGAGCAAAATAAAATTTTAAAGGAGCAAGTACTATTTAGTATCTAAATTCCTAACAATTTCTCAACCAAAAAAAAAAATCAAGTTCAGGGATAGCTATGATTAGATCATCTGAATTTCTTGCAAATAGATTTGTACTGAAGTTTGTGCCCATACCAAAATTATATAGTGCTCTTTAACGGTTGAAAGAAAAATAATAAATGATATTATGCTCTACGGATGGAAAAAAAAAAAAAAAAAAAAAAGGTATGGAAAGAATTTCACAAGGAGAGAAAAAAAATTGTAGTATTAATTAGGTAATGAGGGGAAAAGAAATAGCATTTAATGATGTTTTTTCCAACCGTTAGATCTTTTAAAAAACTACAGTGTAAAAACTATGTAACTTTTGTAAAGTTACACCAAGTGTAACTTAAACCTCTCTCTCTTTATATATATATATATATATATATATGATATTGTAATTCTCCTTCAATTACTCACCCCAAAAAAAATCATTTATCCTACGTACTATATTTCAGGTTTAACAGTACTACCATTCTCCTTTGTTTCAAAATAGATACCCTACCTCTTATCTCCATATTTCCTTTTACTCCATGGAAAAGGAAATTTGAATATGAAAGGAAAGTTGTAAAGGATCACTGTAAAGAATAGTTAGATCGACCATAACGTGGGCCTAGCCTAGACCATATATTTAAATTTTCATCATGCATCGATTTCGGACCACATGACCAGCAAAAATGTTCTTGCTATGCTGGTATTGTCAAATTGAAGAAAAGAGTGCAATATAATAATACGAGAAATGATATGTTTACAACATTTTTACAACAAATTTTAAGTGGCAAGTTGTTACTGATTGTTATTATTGGAGTAAAAAAGTAATCTTAGTGTTAGTTTCAAATTTGAACCAATAACAACTAATCACCTGTGATTTGTTGTAAAATTGTTGTAAACGTAATATCTCTCTAATAATATTGTAAGTTATAATTACAAGTGTCAAGAGTATTGTTTATTTGAACTTTTGAAGAATTTGGGTTTCAATATCTCATCTTCCACTTAGAGCATTACCATCAGGTCTCTTATAAAAAATGTCATTTTGACACACCAAAAGTATACTTTATTATTTTACCACATTATTTTACAATATTCCATTTATTAGATGTTTTATCCTTCAATTCTATACATTAAAATAATATTTACTACACACTAAAATAATATATCAACTCCTCACTATCATCATCATCAACAACAACAACGGCACAACCACCACTGCTGCAACAACGACCACCAACAACCACTGCCACAACAACACCGACAACCACCATCAGCACAAACCCACATCCGCCAACGCCACCATAAAAAATAAAAATAAAAAATCCACAACAACCCACCACATTGACAAACCCACATACTAAATCCACCAAATCAAACAAACCCACATCCCAAACCTACCACCGGCACCAACCCACATCCACCAAATCAAACAAACCCACATCCATTGGCACAAACCTGCATCTTTGAACCAGACAGAGATCGGTGTGGCGTGATGTGGTGGTCAAACAAACCAACGTGGCGTGATGAGATCAAATCCACCAAATCAAACAAACCAGCGTGGCATGATGAGATCAGCGTGGCGTGGTGTGGTGGTCAATGGTGTGGCATGGTGGTCAGTGGCGTGGCGTGGTGAGATCGGCGATGAGAGAACAAAACAGAGAGAGAGAGAGAGAGAGAGAGAGAGAGAGAGAGAGAGAGAGAGATGTGTTGCAAACAAAGAGAGAGATATCTGATGGGAGGAGAGAGAAAAGTAATTAAATAAGCCAAAATATTTTTGGCATTGATATCCGTACCGTCTCATATTTAAGACGGTAGTGTAGCATGTTGTAAAATTTTGACACATTTGAAACACCTCATAAAGCTTGAGTAGTGGCATTTGGGTGTCAAATGCCAAATATTTGGCATTTGACACACATGATGGCAGTGCTCTTATTGTAAGAAAAAAACAATTGTACATTTGTACCTAAAAGTAGCAGTGCTTCTCAACTAGAGAATCTAATGGACCCTTTGGTTTCATGAAATGTAAAAAGGAAAAGATGATACTACATGCCTACAACCATATTGAAATTTGAAGCAGCAGCTACAATGGACCTTTAAAGGAGTTGCTATTGGGTGGGTGAGTGCTTTTAAGGGCTAGTAAAAGTATCTATAGAGTAGTATTTCTATTTTTTACTCTATCAGGACAATATACAGTACCCTCAATTTAAGACATTAAAATGGTAACAGAAATGGTTTATGATTCATTTCTTGGCCATTCCATTATAGACTAGTTGGCCTCAGCATAAAGCATGGAAAAAAGTACTATGGAGTACTCAGTGATAATAGCTAAAAAGAAGTAATGAGGAATATGGTGAAATGTGGTCATTACTCATTATCTGTCATAAACTCAGTTATCTCAAAATGTTTAAATTGTACTGTAATAATTTTGATGCGATTTCACAAAACTATAGCAGTTAATGTAATTTATCTTCCCTTGAGACTCTTTATGTAATGGAGAGGGCAGCTCTAGGCCTAGGCCTAAGGCCTCATACCCCAAAATTTTACACACAAAAAAAAAAAAAAATGACACAAGGCCCTTCATCATGACTCAAAATTTGTTTTAAATTTAAATACGATGATCATTAATGTTTTTTTTTTTTTTAAGAAAAAATATAATTGGGCTTTGCAATTTTTCCCCATTTCCAAGAAAACCCCCCAAAATATTAAGCCATTAGAAATCCAACCTAATTATTGACAGTGAATTTTCCTAAACACTTAGGGTCCGTTTGATAAGAGGGGTGAAAAAGTAGGAGAATAGAAAATGGTAGGAGAATAGAAAAAATTTTAATTTCTCATCTTTTTGTTTGATTGGGAATGGAAAAGTAGAGGGATAGAAAAATTGAGTTTGTATAAATTTACTCATATGCCATTGTTAAAAAATGATGGCCAACTAAAACAAAAAAGTGACAAAAAAAAAAAAAAGCAATCACCCAATTTATTAAAAAATAAAAGTCATGTCCAAAAAAAAATCATGTCTAGTTTAACAAAAACAAAACAACTATCACACCCACAGCCTAGAAAAAAGAAGGAAAAAAAAAAAAAAGAACTAGATATGGGCATTTTTGTCCATTAAGCAACCTCATTTTCTCCATTCAGTTTTCTCTTCATTTTGGGGAGAAAATTATTTGGTGGGCCCGGAGAAAAAACACCTGGGCCCACCATTTATTTTCCTTCCATCCTACCATTTATTTTCCTTCCTCCCCACCCAACCAAACACACTCAAAAAAGTTTTTTTTCCTATTTTCTCTCCAAAATTTTCCATCCACCCTACCTATTTCACCTCTAAACAAACACACCCTTAAGGCCTTAATTTTTGTTATTAAGTTCCCCACACAATAGATATATTATTAAGTGAAATATGTATATAATGTCTTTAATAAATTAAAATTGATAAAATCTTACTTAAGATCGATTATGTCACAAGAAGATTAAGTTAATTAACTATTCTCAATTAGAAAAGAGATGTTAATTAATAAAGTCTAAATATAAATATTTAACTAGTAATTTTGCATATCAAAAAGTAAGAAGAGTGATTTTAATATATAACTTATCGTTTTAGCCCTCAAAATGTATTGAATCAACCCTACTAACATATGATTGAAGATGAGCCTTAAGATCTTTATCAAATTAACAACAATTGGCTAAAGATCCTTAAAAGTAAGAAAAACAAGGGATTCTTCCTTAAACTAACATGTTTGTGGTATGGTGGACTATACATATTCGAGAGAATATTTGAGTGCTTGAAGAATTTCAGATACTCTCATTTTCCAAAAAAAAAAAAAAAAGAAAAAAGAAAAAAGTATTTGGTTTTGGTTGGTTGGACCATATTTAATGCATGCATGTGGCTGTACTTGGGCTTTTGATGCACTATCCTTAATTTGGATTGGATCCCAAGGAAATATATTATATATTTGTTTATGCACTAAACATGGTAGGAACTAGTAAGGGGGGGGGATCAAAGGTGGCTTTTCTACATGATATGATGATTATAGTAGCATCTACTCATTGGGTTTAGTGAGCTATAGCTAACCCAACCACACTAGGACATCAATGAACACTAAACCGATATTTCACAAATATTGTATAGGCACTTATATTATTATCTATTTTTTATAATAATGTTTTGTATATTTTATTTATTAACTGGTGTCAAATATAAAATAAGAAGGGGGGAAAGGGTTTTGGTAAGTTGATTGTTGCAAGAAGCGCACTATATATATATATATATAGAGAGAGAGAGAGAGAGAGAGAGAGAGAGAGAGAGAGAGAGAGAGAGAGAGATTATACTTTATACCCTAAAATTCCTAAACCCCCCTGTATATGGTTGAATTTAAATTATGAATAAAAGACAAATTTTGAAAAAGAAAAAGATATTAACATTCAACTGGAAGCAAAATTTGGCATATGTGTGTAAGAGCATAGATAACATATAATCTAACAGTAAAATTTTAAAAATATTAATTTAAAAAATTTATTAAGTGGTATAACATTAGCCAATAATTTCTACCATTTTAAATTTACCTAAATCTTAAACGGCTCATGAGGTTGTTCATTGACCAAGCTGGTTTCGAGTAATTTCTCAAGAGTTAAAAAGGTTGGAAAAAATTTAGTCACAACACTTGAAGCAAGACCTCATGAATCTCATTAGATCTTGAGAACCATTAGACCTATCCACTATGGTTACTCTTATTCGTACATTTGGCAATAATATACATACCCATGCAACATCAGTTATGAGTGAGTGACTCCAAATGAAGGAATTTATATATGTTGTCATCATCATGTTATTCAACTTTACTTTTTTTGTCTGTGGGCTTGCGTACTCACCAGTTACCTTCCATGTTTCAACCTTAATTGTTTCACACTCACAAGAAATAAACAAAAAGACGTCAATAGAGAATATCAAAACTTTGTGTTGCAACTGTCTGTAGAAATCATAAACCAAACATCATTATATACAGTTTGGATTGAGATTTTGGACCCGGGTGATCCCTCTATGGGCTGAAGCTCAAGAAACACTTCATGCAATCTTCAAAACTCGTGAAACAGGTTAGACCAGAACTATTCTTGAAGGAGACTCTTTAAATTTATTAAACTTTTATAGTTAATTTACAGCCTTATAATCTCTAACACTTAAAAAAAAAAAAAAAAATTCTTATATGAGACAATCTCATGAGATACTTTCTCCACTTTAAGTATTTTTCTTTTTGGAAAGCTTTACATTTATGATTTATTGATTATTCAAACAAGCTAACTCTATTGCCCATTCTCTTGCTAGTTATTAGGCTTGTGTTTGTAAAGTTGTAATTATAGAGGAACCCCTTTCATCTCCCCCATCCCTCGCTCTGTGTTGGGAATTAGAAATGAAGAGTGACAACTATTTTTCTTTTGTGTAATTAAAAAAAATTATTATGGCCGTTAGGATTTTAGTTTTGGCTATGTCTGACAAATTTATTGAGTTTTATGCTTTGTAATATTATTGAGTGTGAATGTGTAATAAGGATTGAAGGCTGGCGCTCTTTTGCTTTTAGGTTGTGTTTGTAGGCAACTCAAGCCAATTCCTACTTAGTGGCGGAGTCAAGAATTTATTTTTGGGAGGCCATATATTTAAAAAAAAAAAAATTGCGTGTATGAAATCTAAAATAGTAATGTACAGTACTTCATAACTCAATATGTGCTATAAACAACTAAATACATGTTAACATAGTAGTATATACTATATATTTTTAATCAAACTAATCAATTACATTTATAAATTATAATGCCATACGGTATATAATATATTGGTTATTATAATAACAAATAATATATTGTAGGGGCTTTTTTTGTGCTGTGCATTGGGCTGGACTTCCTCCTGCGGTATTGGGCCCGAATGTTTCTGAGTAAGGGAGTTGAGATCGGTCCAACTGTAACTCAACTTGGGCCGGCTTGTGCACAAACTATACCTCGCCTGCCAGGAGTGTACTTACGGCAAACAAAGCTGTTTCAGATGAGTTATGGCAGGTAGATATAATAATAACAACAAAACAGAGTACTTTGACTATTTAAAGGAAAATGACCAAGTAATCCCTACTTATGAAGCATAATTACAGTCATAACAATGTCTTTTACGAAAAAAGTAAAGGAGAAAGAAGATAACATGAATTAATCAAGAATGAGTATAAAAATCAAGTTTAAGTTCAGTCCGCAGGAGCAAAACCAAAAAGGGGAGAACGCCTCCTCTCAATGCAAATAATCTCCCAGGAAAGATCCTGCCGTGGGGATTAATAACTTTGAGGGAACCAGACCTGAATGGTTAATACTTAAAAAAGAATCCTCCTTATGCTGTGGAAGAGAGCAGGATTTAAAGGAGCAGAGAGGAAAATCAACCTACTGGTGCATGCCCATTGTATTATCTTTCTTTGTTTTCTGTTTTCTCTCTTATCTTTTTTCTTTCCCTTGTTTTCTTTTTACTTCGTAATACCTCTATTTTTTGACCTGCTCTATAGGGCACGACAAGAGTCTTCTTATAGGGCTTGCTGTGACCGAATTTTACCATTTTGCCCCTTAACCGCCTTTGTCTAGCCTGAGCATACTTGCTAACCACCAAAGAGTTCGTTTGTGTACCACTTACCCTCGCTAGACAAAGGCAGGTTTGTATCGTTTGTTAGTCCGCCGTGGTACCCTTTCCTGCCACGGTGTAAATGTTTTCTCTCTCTTTTCCTCATGGCATGCACCTAACTATTCTCCCCTCAACCTTGACTCTTTTGGGTGGTCTATCATCCCAGCAGGACGTACCTCCTAAAAGGGCTTGGGCAGGAGCCGTAGAATAGGTCTTTTCCCTTCTCCCCACCACCAAACCGTACCCCCCTTACCTTTTACCTCTAACCCATGACCCCACCACGTCCCATATTGGCTGGGTATAGGTTGGTGGTGCCTGAGCCTTGCGCGTGCTTTCCTTTCATGTATGTCCAAAATCTGCCTGCTACTCATGCATTTGCCGCGGTCTGGAGCTTTGTTTGCCCAGCCTGCCGCACCTCTTTGTTCTTTTATGTGGGCCGTTTTATAATTCATTGTTCCCTTTAGGGGCTGGGCTTCTTTTGATATATGTATGTATGTATGTATGTGTGTATGTATATTATCGGGTATTGGGGGGGGGGGAGCAAATGATAAGGTTCATTTAAAAAATTTCAAATTATTTAGGATAATTCCCAAAAAAAAAATCTTTAATTTTTTTGAAAAATTTAGGGTGGGGGGGGGGGGGGGGGAAGGCCCCCTTCGGTCCTGCTGATCATCCGTCACTGTTCCTATTTGCATTTAAACTTTATTTCAACCCTAATCTCTAAAGAAGGAAGACGACCTCATAAAATAGAGAAAAATTTAGAGAGAACTATTCTTTGTTTTCAAGCCTCTACCGTATATAGAATACCACTAAGAGGTTGAGTATTCTAATTAAACACAGATCACCAAAATTGTATTGGACTTCTTGTTGAAAGTTGAAACCATGGTAGACAACGTCAAATCTTCAAGAATCCTTGGAGTGACCAGGAATCGATTTTGTGGTCAACAAATTAACTTGTGGCAACAAGTAACTTTGAAGGCACAAGGAAAGAGTCTACAATTACTAACAAGAGCAGGGAGCTCAAGAAACTAGTCTATCTACATGTACATAAAGTCATATGAGTAAAGTATATACCACAACAACCTTCAATGGTGGACTTGTATTTGATTTAAACTTTGCCTAAGAGTGTTTACACCATTTTGGCCGGATTTTCACTCCATGAACAAACTATTTTCTCTCCGTGGGTGTGTTGGTTATTAATATGTTTATCCAAGCAACTTTGTGATTTGAATCTCGACTAAATAATTATCTTGTTTAAAAAAGTCTTAAATAATTCATTACAAATGATAGTAATTAAGCCGCGTTCTAAACAACATTTTTCAATGTCAATTGGTAAAAATTACAGAACTAATTAAGTGAGCCCCCAAAGAGTGTGTTCATTATGGTTTATCTTCTATCCATAAACCAATTTGTGCAAATATTCAAGTGCTTGGGCTGCATATTTGTGAACATGAAGACTTGAAAGACTTTGCAGCCAATAAACCCGATATCACCATGTGCTGGCTGACTCGAGTTACTTGACTTACCTGACCCAGTTGTCTTTACTCTTTACTTCAACGTACTCTATGGCCCCCCATTTTCTATCAACAATCATTTTTGGCCAAAGGTACTGCATAAATTTATTTGAATGGTTTAAAACTTTAAAGTGAATACTGTTACTATTTTTTGTTTGATTCATTTGGATTAATTGATGACAACTGGAAGAGAGAGATAAAATTTTATCATTTTAAAAACATAAAAAGAGATGAATCAATTTTCTTTTCTTTCTTTTTTTCCCTCTTCTTTTTCTAAGCTGCTAGGCCATTCATTGAAAAAATGTCAAGTTTGCATGGCCCAGCATGGCCAATCACAGAGGACGTTTGTGCTGCTTTTAGAAATCACGTGAGAAAAGAAATTAATTCTGACAAGCCTATCAAATTTTGCCACACAAATAGTCCAAGGATAATAAAATTACAAGTACCACTTGTAAGAAAATTATAAAGTTTGTAAAAAAAAAAAAAAAATACTAAATTAGTACTAATTTTCCTATAAATGTCTGAATTATTTTTTATGATTAATGATTTATAATAAGGTGTTTTTTTTATTATAATGTAAGATTTTGCAATAAAATTATAATTTCCCTTACATTACTTCTAATTTGGTCTTATGTCAATAATATGATAAATAAATTTCTTAATTCTCATTTTATTTTATGTTTAAAAATTAACAAGTCAAAAATGTTGTAACTCAATTGATTAATTAATACCTCTTGATGTTTTGATACCCAAGGTTCAAATTCTCCTTAACTATCTAATTATAAAAATAAAAATTGACACATGAATTTATATGGTTTATATATATAATAAAGTGTAAAATATCATTTTCGTCCCTAAACTATCACAAAAGTTCATTTTTCGTCCCTAAACTTTCAAAAGTTCGTTTTTCGTCCCTAAATTATCACAAAAGTTTGTTTTTCGTCCCTAAACTTTTAAAAGTTCTATTTTCGTCCCTAAACTTTTCCAAATGTATTGATTTTCGTCCCTCTCACATCAGCACACTGTCAAAGCCACGTCAGCACTCCGTCAGACGGAGGGACGAAAATCAATATGTTTGGAAAAGTTTAGGGACGAAAATAGAACTTTTGAAAGTTTAAGGACTAAAAACGAACTTTTGTGATAGTTTAGGGACGAAAAACGAACTTTTGAAAGTTTAGGGGCGAAAAACGAACTTTTGTGATAGTTTAGGGGCGAAAAACAAACTTTTGAAAGTTTAGGGACGAAAAACGAATTTTTGTCATAGTTTAGGGACGAAAATGATATTTTACCCTATAATAAAATTTGTAATATTTTTAACATTGTTACTTATAGTATTTACTATGCGGCAAGCATTCATTGGGTGAATAGGTGTCAAGCAGTGTTTGACAACACAGCAGATGATTTCAAAAAGAATTCGGTGCCTCTTTCCTCGTGCAGCTTTGGATTCCCCCGGAAAATCAGTTCCCATCGGAAAACCTTTTCCAAATTTCTTTGTTGTGTACCTTTTTTAGCTGCTTTTTTAATAAGGTTCATGATATATGTGTAATGTGTAGTCACTATTCACACTCTCTTTGTAAAAGTTTCTAAGGTTGTGAAACAAAGTTAAAAAGCAACAGCAAGGAAGATGAGTTCATCCGGGAATAATTTTCTCCAAGTTGTGGCAAAGAACTTTGATGTTCTTGCTTTGTATGTCTCTCAAGTCTCCTTATATTGTACTCTTTGAACTTTGAAATATTCTAATTTTTTTTTTTCCATTGTAAGTTTTTTTTTTTTTTTTTTTTTTTTTTTTTTTTTTTTTTTTTTTTTTTTTTTTTTTTTTTTTTTTGTGTGTGTCTGTTTTGTTCTGCATGGGCACACAACATGTGTTATGTGCATGACCGTATGTGTGTCCATTCACATTTTTCTGTGCTGTGTTGTTTTCATAGGTATGCTTCAATCAGGGCAAAAGAAACCAAGTCTCGTAGTGATGATCAGCAATGGCTTACATTTTGGCTTTTCTATTCCATGCTCACACTCTTTGAGCTCACATTCGCTACAGTCCTTGAATTGTAAGTTAATTTGTTGCTTTTCTAAATTAGACTATGTGTATGTGTGTTACGTACTGTGCATTTTTAGGCGTCATAACAAGTTTGCAGCTAGCTAATTTTTTGTTGTTGTTGTTGTTGTTCTACATTAGACTTTATGTTTATGTGTTACGTACCATGCATTTTTAGAAATCATCACAAGTTTGCAGCTAGTTAATTTGTTGTTGTTGTTGTTGTTCTACATAAGACTCTGTGTGTGTACTGTGCATTTTTAGAAATCATCAAGGTTTCTTAGAGCACAGAAATGAAAAATATTTGCAGTGTCACTCTCTAACATTGGGATTCAGACGTGGGCCGGCAAATTTCAGCTATTATGGATGATATATATATATATATATATATACATCCTTTGCCAATGAGTTGAGTTAGGCAATCTAAAAGTGGGCTTTGCTATTTTTCTTTCTTTTGGTTGTTTTTTGTCAAGGGCTTTTCCTGATCTGTTGTAAAAGCCCTATGGCAAATTGACCTTTTGTGTCTGAGTTATAAAATTAAAAGCTTATTCATTTAGATTTTTTTTTTTCAAAAAGGAAAAAACCCCACATTGGGAAATTTGGAAGGTAAGTCTACAACCAATAAATATTAAAGGATGAAATAATTGGAGCAACGAAACTTTATACATCCATTTACTTTACATTGTTGCAATAAGTGGGGGAGAGTGATTCAAAAAAGCTTTGGTTACAAGGCTCATGCGAATCTTGACATCATGTCCTTTATAATACTTTTGTAACATTTGGTGAAAAGTTGAAAGAAATTCAGGCACTAAAATTGAACAAAACAAGCCCTAGTTACTCAAATATTTCCGAGAGATGATATATTTAGATGTTATCACCTGAATATGGAAGTGCAAGAGTGTTACATCATTTAATTCATAAAATGCATCTATTTTAATGTGAGACAATTATTTCTTTAGGCTACAAGCGCCGAAGCACAAATGGAGAATTTAACAAAGATTTTTTATTCTTAAATGGAGAATCTTCCTTATTGTCCCTAGAGAAGATTGATTTTTTTAAGAGGAATTTTTGGGACAACACACGACTCACGAGATGTTAGCACCAAATGCTAAGATTATAAAAATCAAGCTGCTTAACCTGCCTAGATTCACCAGATAGTTATTATTAGTTACACCTATAACAATCCTTTAGGATTAAGCATTTTTGGATTTATATATTTGCAATGTTGTTGTTGTTATTATTGCAATTGTTATGGTGGTTGTTACTAGAATTAATATTATCATTATCATTACTATTATATTTGCTTTTATTGATAACTACATAATTTAATTGGAATTGCAAAGTTATATCTGCAAATCACTCACATCTAGCTCTATTTCGGATATATATATACCTCTAAATTTTTTGCAAGTTGCTACTTTTACTCACAATCTGAGATGGATGACATTTAATTGGATAACTGCTTTTTTTTTTTTGCTTTTTAGGCCTTTTAGAATTAATGATTGATCATGAAAGATTGGTTTTTTCAGATAAAACTAGAAGAACTGGTTTTTTTAAAAGTGCAACCCTAATTTCTAGGTAAAAAGCAACTAATCAATTGAATTGAAACTATCTTGACATAAAAGGCTTGTTTCTTTGGTTTCACCTGCTTCTTCTAGTTAAGGTATGTGGGTATAAATAATTTTACATATTAATGTAGTATCAGGTACCAATTAACCTTGTTTAGTAAGTCTCATCTGCCATGATTCTGTTTAGTAATCAGAATGTAACATTGTCTTAAAAGAGTGGAACATCATGACTGATGGTTTGTATTGAGTTATATTTGGAGGACGTACCACCAATTAGCATTGGTAGACATGATACTACAATACCAGGGCATTTAGACACCCCCACCAAGGTCAATATACACCATGGAATATGAAAGGCATGAAATTAATCACTCTATTATGCATTTGATACCAACGAATGAGTCTTCATGCATTGCCATCTATAGTGTCATACAATCATTTTAATGTTAGCAAACAATTACTTTGTTTCTAATTCATTCAACTCACTGTACATGTAGTGTCTTTAAATATCCTTGTAATTTCTTGTGTGTTAAAATAAGATAGAACTTAAGTACAGATATTAAGGTGCTGTATCTTATGTATGATGGAAATTGTATATTATATATTTCAGGTTTTGGTTTATTAGTAATGAGGGGTTTAAGTGACGGTCCAATTGTAGTAGTGTTATTTATGTGTCGCATATCTGTGGTTTGAATCTCATATTTCTTTCCTCAAATATATATTGTAATTCTCCTTCAATTATCCCAAAAAAATCAATTATCCTGCATGCGTACTATATTTCAGGTTTAACGGTATTGCCATTCTCATTTGTTTCAAAATAAATACACTACCTCCTATCTTCATATGTCTCATATCTGTGGTTTGAACCTCATATCTCCTTCTCCAACTATTTTTTTTTATTATTATTATAAATCCATATCTCCTTCCCCAACTATTTTTTATTATTATTATTATAAATAATATTGTAATTCTCCTTCAATTACTCACCCAAAAAAAAAAAAAAAATCAATTATCTTACGTACAATATTTCAAGTTTAACGGTACTGTCATTCTCCTTTGTTTCAAAATAGATACCCTACCTCTTATCTACATATTTCCTTTTACTCCAAGGAAAAGGAAATTTGAATATGAAAGGAAAGTTGTAAAGGATCACTGTAAACAATAGTTAGATCGACCATAACGTGGGTCTAGCCTAGACCATATATTTAAATTTCATCGTGCATCTATTTCGGACCACATGATCATCAGCAAAAATGTTCTTGCTATGCTGGTATTGTCAAATTGAAGAAAAGTGTGTAATATAATAATATTGTAAGTTATAATTACAAGTGTCAAGAGTATTGTTTATTTGAACTTTTGAAGAATTTGGGTTCCAATATCTCATCTTCCACTTTTATTGTAAGAAAATAAAAAACAATTGTACATTTGTACCTAAAAGTAGCAGTGCTTATCAACTAGAGAATCTGATGGACCCTTTGGATTCATGGAATGTAAAAAGGAAAAGATGATACTACATGCGTACAACCATATTGAAATTTGAAGCATTAGCTAATAGCTACAATGAGCCTTTAAAGGAGTTGTTATTGGGTGGGTGAGTGCTTTTAAGGGCTAGTAAAAGAATCTATAGAGTAGCATTTCTATTTTCTACTCTTTCAGGACAATATACAGTACCCTCAATTTAAGACATTAAAATGGTAACAGAAATGGTTTATGATTCATTTCTTGGCCATTCGATTATAGACTGGCTGGCCTCAGCTTAAAGCATGGAAAAAAGTACTATGGTGTACTCAGTAATAATAGCTGAAAAGAAGTAATGAGGAGTATGGTTAAATATGGTCATTATTTGTCATAAACTCACTTATCTCGTAATGTTTAAATTGTACCGTAATAATTTTGACGTGATTTCACGAAACTATAGCAGTTAATGTAATTTATCTTCTCATGAGACTCTTCCTGTAATGGAGAGGGCAGCTCTAGGCCTAGACCTAAGGCCTCATACCCCAAAATCTTACACACAATATATATATATATATGACACAAGGCCCTTCATCAGGGGGAACTCAAAAATTGTTTTAATTTCCTTAAACACTTAAGTGAAATATTTGTTATTAAGGCTTTCATTTTAGAAATCCCTAAGGCTTTTAATTAGAAATCCAACCTAATTATTGACAATGAATTTCCCTAGACACTTAAGGCCTTAATTTTTGTTATTAAGCCCCCCACACGGTAGATATATTATTAAGTGAAATATGTATAATGTCTTTAATAAATTAAAATTGATAAAATCTTACTTAAGATCAATTATGTCATAAGAAGATTAAGTTAATTAACTCTTCTCAATTACAAAAGAGACTTTAATTAATAAAGTATAAATATAAATATTTAACCAGTAATCTTGCTTATCAAACAGTAAAAAGAATGATTTTAATACATAACTTATCGTTTAGCTCTCAAAATGTATTTAGCCAACCCTACTAACATATGATTGCAGATGAGCCTTAGAATCTTTATCAAATTAACAACAGTTGGCTAAAGATCCTTATAAGTAAGAAAAACAAGGGATTCTTCCCTAAACTAACGTGTTCAAGGTATGATAGACTATATATATGTTCGAGAGAATAGTTGAGTGCTAGAAGAATTTCGGATACACTCATTTTTCAAAATAAAAAATAAAAAGAGTATTTGGTTTTGGTTGGTTGGACCATATTCAATGCATGCATGTGGCTGTACTTCGGCTTTTGATGCACTATCCTCAATTTGGATTGGATCCCAATGAAATATTATTATATATTTGTTTATGAACTAAACATGGTAGGAACTAATAAGGGGTGATCAAAGATGGTTTTCCCACGTGATGTGATGGCTATAGTAGCATCCTACTCATTGGGTTTAGTGAGCTATAACTAACCCAACCATATTAGGACCTTTTTTTTTTTTTTTCTTTTTTTGAGAATATGAAGTATTTTTAACATACACATAAGGAGAGAGGAGAAGATTTTAAAGAAACCGATAGTGATGTATATCCAAAAAGACCTAAACCATACTAAGACCTAAACCATACTAAGACATCAATGAACACTAAACCGATATTTCACAAATAATGTATAGGCGCTTATATTATTATCTATTTTTTTACACTAATGTTTTGTATATTTTATTTATACATAACTGGAGTCAAATATAAAATAAGAAGGGGGAAAAGGATTTTGGTAAGTTGATTGTTGCAAAACATAAAATTTAGTCTATTTTTTTAGAAGAATCGTTCAAAAATATACAGGATAGAATCAAGGATGGAACCACTCTTGGACTAGGGGGGCAATGGCCCCTAGATTTTTTTTTTTTTTTTTTAATATTATTATACATATGTGTACTAATTTTAGCAATTTTGTTCTATAAAATTACATTTTGTCTCTCTTTAACAATGTCATTGATTCTTTTAAGAGTAATGCTATACTCACAAATTTTTTTATAACATTTTTACAGACTATTTTGATAACAAACTCTTATTGGTTCGCATATGGGCTTAACCCTCACATAATTTTTTTACTTACCAGTAGCCACTTATCACATCAGTAATTTATAAAAAACTTGTAGCTCTAGCATTTTCCTCATTTTAGTGACCATAAAAAAATTTATATATCTAAAATCTAAAACAAAATATACAAGCCCAAAAAAAAAAAAATAGCTTAACAACAAAAATTACCAATAAAACTAAAAACAAGATTAAGCTCAATTAATTAATTTTATCCAGAATAAATAACCTTGCTCTTTAAAAAATTGTAAACAAAATTAATTTTTTTCTTGCCCACACACACACAAAATCTCAGCAGCTAAGTAGCAGAATCAGAGGTCGAAACCGCCACACACAACCAACAGTAAAACCGCCCCCTTAACTCAAAGTTTTATATCCGTCCATGGTTAGAACATCTCTATTAGTAATGCACTATATATACCGCTTGGCTGGTTTTACCGCCTTATACTTGTTTTAAATTACTCTGTTTTTATAACTCGCACTACCGCCTCCTTGGCCTGTTCTATGTTGATAATCTTATTGTTCAAGATATTATTGTGCTTCCGCCTTCTACCTGTTTCCACCCTCTTTGTGGTATCAAAGCCTTAAATAGACTACCAATCCTCTCACTTTGTAATAGACACATGGTAAAGAGAGGCTCTTCAGCGGCAGGTGCGGGTACCGTTCATGTGCTAGGCCCATACGCTCTAGTAGGTATGCGGCGTCGCCGAAGTCGGTGCTCTCCTAGCCCGATGCCATGCCGTTAGAAGTGTGGCCCGGCACCGTGGGGTTTAAGGCATTTTCCAAGCATAAGCAACTTGGAGATGGGAGCCCCGGGTAACCGCCCCCTTTATGGTATCAAAGCCATTCTTTTCTGGCCGATGATAGTGTTGTTGTGTCTTTATTTCTTATCTGTGCTTACCCAAAACTTTGATACTCCTTTGTTGTGTTCCCTTTTTACCTTCGTTGGCGCCACCCACGTCGGAAAGTTAATTCTCAGAACCGAACAGTAAGGCCCGTTGAAGCTAGAGAGAGAGTATAGGGCATGAGAGGTATAGGGTTTACTAAGGTATGTGTTACGAAATGCAACAATGTTAAGAAAAACATGATAATTGAGTGTTGAACCTAGGATAGTACGGATAGGTTGTGGAGATCCAACTCCTCTGTCAACTCCAGGACTGGTTGTCCTCCTAATATTGTAAATGAAGAAGATCACACTATAGAAGAAAATGAGTTTCCAGATTTCCAGAAATGGAATATCCCCAAGGTTGCTACTAAGTCCATCTATAAGATTAGTTGGGCTGAAGATACTTGTTGTTCCCAATATAAAGTTAAAACCGTTGAACAAATATTTTCTATTTCAAAAACTCATGAAAAATGTTGTCTGTTTTCTAAAAGAAATATTAATGATTTTTTTCAGTTATTTGCATATTGGTCTTGTTCAAGTTGTTGTTAAACCACTTACAAGAAAAGGTATTAATGCTTATGTTCTCATGTGCTTAAAAGATGCTAGATTTAAAAAGTTTAATGATAGCATTCTTGGCATGATTACTACATCCTTGTATGATGATCCTGTTTATTTTGATTGTTATCCTGATATTTTTCTTGCTTTGGATGACCCTAATATTGTTAAAGTTTTGACTTTGAATATTTTGACATCTGGATATGACATGGAAGAAGGTAGTAAGCCTTTTGCTCTCATTTACTATATTTACTACAGACTTTTGGGTTCTAAATTGAATCCTTGTGCTAGGATAAAGGATCCTGCTGGAAAAAGCATGTTAATTCAATGTTCTACTCCTGATGCTACGATTCAAGTCCCAAAAATGATTCAATGGCAAAATATTAATCTTCCCAAAGAATGGTTGTTGGAACACGAATCTCCACCTGCAAAACCTATTTTTGATGAATTAAATCTTGCTCATATTCAACAATATCTTGATGGAATTGTTAAAATAAGTTTTCATGATGACAGGCCCTTGAGGATCAACGAAGGAAGACATTCCTTTGCTGGATCTGAAAATGTTTCAAAAAGAGATCAAGATCTCAATGATTTTTTGCAAAAGAATTTTGAAAAATCCGATTTAAAGCTAAAAGGAGTTTCAAGTAACAACTCCCAAGTTAGCACTGCTTTCTACTCTACTAAAGTAAAACCTTCCTCTCCATACAGTAGAACTGTTGTTGAAGATGAAGAAGAGACTAGATCTGCGTCTCCTACTGCTTCTGATTTTCAAACACCCTTTGTTGAAACCCCTGTTTTTGAAAGTCAATTAAGAGTTTTGAATGCTTTGAACGAAAGCTTTGAAATTGGTATGGTTTTCCTGTTTAATGAATTTATTTTTGCTAAAAACAAAGATAAAAGAAAATATTACCAAAATACTTTTGCCTAGTCCGAAAAAGACCGTGTTAAAAGGAAATGGAAAGAAAAAATGAATCAATTGCAAAAACATTCTGTTTTTTGATTTCCTTGAAAATTATTATGTTTCAAAAGATGAAGTTTCAAAAAATCATTAGAACGTAATAAAAAAAAATCAAATTTTGTTAAAGAAGACAAGACCATTGTTAGGTCTAGCCATCTGCCCCTTGAGACGGATCTAGTAAACTGTAAAGGGATTGAAGTAAAGGCATCTCCTTTCAAAATTACTGATGATAAAACCCCTATTCCTAGTATTATTGAACAAAACAATTTTACTAATGAATCCTTGCATGTTATTAGTCAATAGCTTGACCGTAATGAAGAAAAAATTGTTGAAAAAACTATTTCTACAAAACCTGAGAAACCTTTGATTGATATACCCAGTCAAAGAGAAAATTTGAGTTTAAAAACCACTCAGGCTAAAACTCTTCAAATTGTTGAGAAACTACTTTCTGATTTAAAAGTCAAAACCGAGGGTACTTCTACCAGTGCTACTTGGACTATTTCAAGAAATGAGAAAGAAGCTCTTTTGGAAGAAAACACAGAATCTGACTCATTATCTTCTGTTTCTACCAAAAAAAAAAAAAAATTGATGGACTACCAGAAATTAAAAGATTTGTTGGACAATCCAATCCCATGTCTTTTACAAAAAAAAAAAAAAAATAGTATTCAAAACCCACTCCTCCTTATATGTAGTTTGAAGAAAGCTCTTTTCAAACACAGTTTTCTATTTCTACTGATAAACTTTATGAATGGAATATTGATGGTTTGTCTAAACAGGAAATAATTTATAAAATGAGTCATATGTCTATGGTTGGTATTACTTATATAAATAAACATAATCTTGACCACCCTGAGATTGTTGAACCTCTTGTTACTGGTTTTTCTGGTACTCTTCGTGGATGGTGGGATTCAAATCTCATAGAAGATTTCATAGAATCTATTGTTAAAAAGAATGATGAAGGTTTGTCTATTTTTTATGAAAGTATTGGTCAAGGTATTCCTAATGATGTCAATACCTTATTCTATACTATTCTCAAACATTTTGTTGGTACTCCATCCAATATTTCACCTCAAATTTCTAATTATCTAAACAATTTGAGATGCCCTACTATGTTTGATTACAGATGGTACCAAGATGTTTTCATTTCCAGAGTTATGCTCCAGAAAGATTGCTACAAGTCTTATTGGAAAGAGAAGTTTATTGATGGTCTGCCTCCTATCTTTGCTCATAAGGTAAAACAAGAATTAATAGGTAAAAATGATTCCATTGATTATGATAATTTAACTTATGGTGATATTCTCAGCACTATTAAAAAACTTGGTATTAATATGTGTAATGATGAAAAACTACTAAAACACCAATTAAAAAACAAAAGAAAAGCTAAATATGAAATGGGTAATTTCTGTGAACAATATGGTTTGCCCCCTATTGCTCCTTCCAAGCAAAAAGGGAAAAAACATGATAAAATTCACAAAAGTTATAACCATTAAAAAAACATAAAAGATACAGAACCAACTTTGTTAAACCCAATGATTTTTATGTTAAAAAGAAACATGCTTCTAAAAAATTTGATAAACAAAAATCAGGTAAAGGCAAATGCTTTAATTGTGGAAAACCTGGTCACTACAGTAAATACCCCATCAGTTTTGATAAAATGCTCACTGCCTCTTTTACACACACATATATTCTACGAATAAGGGAGGTGGGGAATTCCAACCAAGATTTCTTGGTCGTAGAGACTAATGAACCAAGAAATTCTCGTCATTCAGATGAGATACTAGACGACCAAAAGTGCCATAAAAACAAGCATTTAACACGAAGCCATTACACATAGATAAATGCAAAGGACATGACCGTTGGGAGAAGCCTTTATATCACCTCATTGATTCATTGGAAATGTTACAAGAGAACATTTAAACCATTGAATGCCTCCAACGGCTAGAAGGGTAAAGCCCTATATAAACCACGTAACACCTCAAGCAAAGGTACACATTGAAAAAACCTGAATATCATCACTAGTTGTTCATGAAAACAAAAACCTGGAAAGTTAAAAAACAAGTTTAACATGTTAAATATTGTAAGGTTGAATTTAATCAACAATTTTGTTAGCTTTATTTTGTGCCAAATTTGCTTGTAATTCAGCAGTTAGAAACCCTGTATTTAGATGAGAATCATGTAAGGGTAATGTGTGAGAGAGTGTGAAGAATTGCTCAAGATTGTGCAGTGAAGCAGGGACTCGCGACTAGATCTCGCGGGTGGCTCACGGCTTGCAAGCCGCCAGAAAATGCTCACATGCCAAGCATGCGGAGAAGCTGAAGCGTCATGCCAGCTAGAGCACTACAGGAAAAAAAGTCCAGATTGGTCGTTCAGTTACCTCGTGGCTTGAACTCACGGTTCAGTCAAGTCGTGAGGCCAAGTCGCCACCCAGCTCTATTTTGGAAAAATGACTCTTTGCATTCCAAACACCCACCACTATATATAGACCCTTATACCCACGAAATGTAGAGAACTTCCAGAGAGAATTTTGAGAGAATAACCTTAGAGAAAAACAAGATTGATTCATCTACAATCTTTACATAGAGACTCTTCGAATTCCTCTATTCTCACCCTCTCCATTGTTACATCCTTGAGAGGTTCTTACCCAAATCCTTTTCTCACCATACCCACATCTGTGAGAAGGCTATTTGGTGTTTTGGGAAGCAGTTAGGAAGGGACCAATGGTTATATTGGTTGATACTATGGGCTATAGCGGAATCCTGTAAGCTAAAGAAGGAAAAGGTTCGGCGTAACCTCGTTGGAGTAAGAAGCTTGGAGGGCTTAGGTACACTAGGTAGATTAGGCTTGGAGGGTTTTTTGCTGTTCATGTATCCCAACTTTATTCTTTAGTGGATTATTGACCGCTTGGAAGGCGGCAGAGAGGTTTTACGCTGAGGGCTTCGGTTTCCTCTTCGATAACACATCATTGTGTTGTTCTTGTGTTTACATCTTTTTTCCCTTAATCTTTGCCATTTAATTTCTGCTGTGGATGTGATTTTATTTTTTTTAGATTGTTTATCAATTCTAGTATAAACTTATATTCATTTTCCGCACATACATTGTTTGATATTAAGCTTGAATAGGTAATTTGTAAGTTGGGGGTCTAAACATTGATAGTATTTTATACACTAATTGAACATTCAAATATTAATGATGACGATCAAGAAGATCTATTCCGAATCCTTCAATCAAACATTTCGTCTAATTCCTTGGAAGAGGATTTTTCTTCCTTATCTGATTCTTGTTATAATCTGCTGATGAATCTTCTGGTTCACCCAATTTTAAAATTGGTTGCAGAGATTCTTGTTGTAATGTTATTAAAACTATTAATATTCTCACCAAAAGTGAAGAAAATGAAAGTTTGATAATTACTTTGATAAGCCAAATTGAGAACCCTGAATTAAAACAAGAGTATCTCAATAAGTTTAAGAAAAATTTAACAAAAGTGAAAATGTTAAAAAACTGAAATCAAAAATAAGTTTTGAAGAAACTTTAGAAATATTTAATAAAAAGAAATCCAAAGAATTAACTGTTAATGATCTTTAATATGAAATTGCTGCCGTTAAACAAGAAATAATTAAACTAAAAAATGAGTTCAAAACTATTAAAAGTAACAATGTTAATCTAAAACAAGAATTGCTATTGTTAAGAATTGATAAAAACCTTGATAAACATCAGTCTGATAATGAACAAGATGAGCTCAAAGATGGAGATGAATCCAGTCAACAAGCTCCTCTTTCTGGTAAAGGTACTTCTGATGTTTTCACTAATTCTCATATTAATCTTGTCAACAAAATGCTTCCTCCAAAATGGTTTACAAAAGTTAAGATTGTTGTTTCCCATGATTATAGTTTCAATGTTGTTGCCGTGATTGATTCTAGTGTGGATATGAACTGTATCCAAGAAGGACCAATTCCTTCCAAATATTTTGAAAAATCTACTGAAAGATTGGTCTCTGCTAATGATACTCAAATGAAAATTAAATATGAATTGAATAATGCTCACGTTTGCCATGACAATGTTTGCTTCAAAATACCTTTTGTGCTTGTTAAAAACATGACTGATAGAGTGATACTTGGTCTTCCATTTATAAATGCTTTGTATCCCTTTCTTGTTGAATATGATGGTATTACTACTGACCCTTTTGGGCAAAAAGTCAAATTCAAATTTGCTTCAAAGTTTGAAATTGATACTGATAATGCTTTGAATCTGATTCATGCTAAAACTAAACATCTAAACTTCCTTAAGCAAGAAGTTAGATACAAAAGAATTGTTGAACAGCTTTTTGATAAATTGTTGCAATCCAAATCAATAACTCTCAAAAAGTTTTGATTAATGATGTTTGCTCTGATATTCCTAATGCCTTTTGGCATAGGAAGAAACATATTGTTAACTTGCCCTATGATAAAGATTCTGATGAGAAAAATATTCCCACTAAAGCTCGTCCTATTTAGATGAATGTTGAAACTGTTGAATTTTGCAAAAAAGAAATTCATGATTTACTGAAGAAAAAATTGATAAGGAATAGCAAGTGCCCTTGGTCTTGCATTGCTTTCTATGTTCAAAAAAATGCCAAGATTGAGAGAGGAACCCCTTACCTAGATATCAATTACAAGCCCTTGAACAAAGTCTTAGAATGGATTAGGTATCCTATCCCCAACAAGAATGACTTGGTTCATAGGTTGTGTGAGGCTTTGGTGTTCTCTAAGTTTGATATGAAATCTGGATTTTGGCAAGTCCAAATTAGTGAGGATGATAAGTACAAAACTGCTTTTACCACTCCTTTTGGACATTACAAGTGGAATGTTATGCCTTTTGGTCTTAAGAATGCCCCTAGTGAATTCCAAAACATTATGAATGATATTTTCAATCCATTTAGCCATTTCACCATTGTTTATATTGATGATATTCTTGTTTACTCCAACTCTATTGATGAGCACTGGAAACATTTGTATTCGTTTCTGGAAACCATCAAAAGAAATGGTCTTGTTGTCTCTGCTAAGAAAATCAAACTGTTTCAAACAAAAGTTCGTTTCCTTGGTTATGATAATTCTGAAGGACAAATATGTCCTATTGATAGAGCCATTCAGTTTGTTGATAAATTTCCTGATGTTATCACTAATAAAACCTAGCTCCAAAGATTTCTTGGGTCATTGAATTATGTTGCTGATTTCTACAAGGATTTGAGGAAACAATGTAAACCTCTTTTTGATCGGTTACAAAGTAATCCTCCACCTTGGACTGATAACCATACTTCCCTTGTTAAACAAGTCAAGTTTCATGTTAAGAACCTTCCTTGTCTTCGTATTCCTACTCCGATTGCTTTCAAAATTGTTGAAACCAATGCCTCAAATATTGGTTATGGAGGTATTCTAAAACAAAGGGTTTCCCTAGACATCTGAACAAATTTTTGTTTCTATTCTGGAGTCTAGAATATTGCACAGGTAAATTATAGTACTATTAAAAAGGAAATTTTATCTATAGTACTATGCATTTCAAAGTTTCAAAGTGATTTATTAAATCAAAAGTTTTTGTTACAAATTGATTGCAAAAATGCTAAATATGAAAAAGATGTTGAAAATATTGCTTCAAAACATATTTTTGCCAAATGGCAAACTATTTTAAGTGTTTTTGACTTTGCTATCCCGGATTTCCTTACTCATGAATTTTTGCAGTGCCACAATGGCAAGTAGAAGTTCGAAAAACAAACACCCTGATGAAACCTCAAAAAAAAAAATTTGTTAACAAAGAACTTGTTTCTCCCATGGAGATTGCTAACTGTTTCACTCCCTTAGGTACTATCCCCAAGCCTAATTACTCCTCTGTTTTTGCATCATCTTATGATCCATATGCTTTAACCCCTGTTAACCAACCTGTTAGAACTGCTTTCCCCAAAAATCCCAATGCTTCCCAATACTTCAAAAAATCATATTTCCAAAATCTATTTTCTATTGAAGCCAACAGGGCTTCAATCACTGATCCCCTTCAACTTGCTACAAGTTATTTCCCTCCTAAATTCCACTTGATCCCTGAGCATGGTGAAAAGAATTTGCAATATTATTTTGACATCCTGCGTCATGAGAAATCCATTACCATCAGAACCATACCTAATAAAACTAATCCTTCAAAAATTATTTACCATAGTGTTTTCCTGAATCATATTATCTCTGAAGAAAAATGAGGCCCTAACCCTGCCACCAGTAGGATGTTACCAAATTCCCTTATTCCTTATTCCTGTCATGATTATATCACTGCTTGTTTCGATTCATGCTTCACCAGAATGATAACATGTCTCACTCCTGGTTTGTTAATTTTGATAAGCAATTCACTACTAAGCTACCTCTTTGGTTCGCCCGCTGGTGGACCCAATTTGGCTCTGTTATTAAGATATTTCCAAGACCATTAATGGGTTCCTTCAAATGTTTCACAAATGCTTAAAAAGTTGATGCTCATGGTGCTAAGTTGCCTACTTTCTTCATTTTGTTAAACATTTTAAAGTCCCTTGGATTTTAAAATGGCAATATGCTAAGGAAGGTGACGTTCTTGCTCGCTATTAGTATGTTAAATAGTGGGATAAATTTCCCCACACACAAGATATTATTGACACTATTACTCAGGAATTCCCATTTGTTGTTCCCCTTATTCATAAAGCTCATTCCCCTAAGCAAACACCTGTTGAAGCCAGTGCTCCCACTACTTCATCCATAAAAATTGTTAAGTCCTCTGCCAAGTCTAAAAAGAAGAGTTCTCCTTTTGAAGACATTCGCAAGGACCCTGATGCCTTGTATGCCCTCCTCAAGTTAAAATGGAAAGAGGAAAAAGCTGCTAATAATCATGATTCAAAAGACGAACTGTCCTCTGAAGCATCTGTTGCAAACAACCCATACTACCCTTATAATCAAGAACTATTTGGACATGATGAAGAAGACACTCCTGATTTACGAGAAAACTAATTGTTGATTGTCTGGCCTGTAGAACGGCCAAAATGCTACATTGTTTACCCCTAGTTAAAGTTCTAACTATTACTCTGCTTGCTCCCCACAAAGGAATGTTGCTGCTTTCGACACAAAATGCCAAATTGCTTTCGGGGCATAATGCCAAACTGTTAAAGGCCGGTTCTTTGAACTGAAGCTCCAGATTTTGCTCCTGTTATCCCTCATGGGCCTATTGTGAATAGTGGAAAAAGTCATTGTTCACTGTTACTATTCATGTTGAGCTCATCTTGTTCATTATCAGACTGATGTTTATCAAGTTTTTTATCAATTCTTAACAGCAGCAATTCTTGTTTTAGATTAACATTATCAATTTTAATAGTTTTTGTTAGGTTCTAAAGATTTAGGATTTTATATATTTAGAACTCTAATGTGTAGTGTTGGCAAACCATGATCAAAACAGGTTGTTTAGTCTTGTTTAGGCTTGCTCAAAGTATGTGAATTTGTAAAACTGGAATCGAGTGAGTGCAGATTTATTGGACTAAATCTGTAAGGCTCGATCGATCGAAAATTAGACTCGATCGATCGAACCACGTACAGATTTATTTTTCTGCAGAGTTCCAGTTCAGCCCAAACTCTATTTAAACGTCTTGGGGTTCAAGTAAAACACTTCTATATATAAGGAAAACCCTAGAACGTTTTTGGGACTTCTGAGAGAGAGATTAGAGTGCCTCTTGTGCCTCCTTTTATTTTTAGGGTTTTGTACCCAAACCTCTCTAAGTCTTTGTTATAGGCTATCATCTCATAGTGCCACAAATGGAATCTTTAAGTCTCAAATAGCCTCTGTAAATTTTAAGATTAAATGATGATAGATCAAAGTAGAAGGCCATGAAGGTTGTCTTTGGCCTTTCAGGTATAGGTTTTTATTTTTTGGGATGCTCTTCAAAGCATATACTTGGTTATGTGATGGCAATGTTTCTTTTAAATTTTCCTTCAAATTCACTTCCTTTCTTAAAGTAATTTTTATTTTCTTTAGTTTATAATATCTGGGTCTTTATTTTTCGTTCAACTTTTATGGGTTCAGTTCTTTTTCTTTTATTTCATGGACTTAATCGGCAACAAGGTACCCCCACATGGTACTTCTCTTTCTTATCAATTTTCAGCTTCAATCTTCTTGGGTTTAATCCTTATTCAAACATGTTGAAACTTTTAAGGTTTTTGTTTTAATTGGTGATAGTTGAGACTTGATTGAGGATCTTGCAAAATATGCAAAAGCGTAGTAGTAGGGGCTGATGGATTGGGCTGTGAGCTACTGAAAGACTAGGCTCAGTCAGGTTTTCAAACTCTCGAGGTTATAAACATAGATAGGATTGAGGTAATCAATCTCAGGAAAAAAAATATCAAGTTCAATTTTTTTTTTTTTTAAATAATCATCACACCCATGTCATAGGTAATTTAGATGTTACCTTATAATAATAATAGAAAATTAATACAAAAAAAAGGGGTTATTTGGAAGATGTTGAAGCACTTGGGCAAAGTAGGTAAATGAGATCTATCAAGTATTTATCTTCCTATTTAATGATTAATTGTAAGCATATAAAACAGGCAGTCATGAAGGTTTCAGTTGCAATAGTGAAACTTGGGATAATATTTAACATTTTATGGCTTTTACAGAAATTATGAACTTGAAGCAAAGGAATGAATTTTGTTGCCAAGTTGTGATGGGTGTGAACCCTCATCCCTCAATTTTTAGCAAAGACAACATTCCTGGTGGCTATGATGTCAAAGTTTACTTCATGCTTTTTCATTTCATTTTTTACAATTTTGTGGAAAGAGTAATGGAATTGAAGTTGAATAAGATGAAAGAGAATCTTTTTTATGGTATGGCAATGGTATCTTTTGCATCATCACAATTTGGCATTCCTACTTCTATGATTGGTGAGAGCATGTATTGGGAACCGTTTCTTCACTGTGTTGGTGTGCTTGACATAGCGATACGTGATGGAAATGTATGATGCTGAGGACATAGATATAGTTATTTCTTCAAGTAATTTCTATTTGAAACCGAGGTAAACTACATATAGTTTTGATAATGTTTTATAGAAAGAGAATGATTGAAACTTTAATTTTAGTTTTAATATAAAGCTACATTCCATTTGCAATGAGATGTTGACTCCAATTCCATTGATGATTTACGAAAGTCCCCTCTCTATATACCTATTCTTAATAAGTTATTTAAGAAATGTTTTCCACATTGTCATTTGACCCTCTGACAATAGATTAATAGTTTTGTACATGAGCTATGATGGCACTTAGATTGATTACTTGATGAAAAAATTAGTCTCTTATTGGTTCTTTTATTTTTTTATTTTTTAATTTTTTACCATGTGGTTGATTAATTATCTTTTATTTAACTAGCCCGTGCATCGCACGGGTTAGCGACTAGTAATAACTAATAGCCGAAACGTTTGACTTTTTGTTGACTACTTCTCATAGCGTCACATGACTTGATAATTTAATGACACGATTCTGTTAGATTGACTGATTCAATAAACCATTTCAGTGAAATTTAAAAAAACGTTTGTGTTCAATTTGCCTATATAAATTAGAGACACACTGTTTTGCCTTGAGAAGGCACTTAGCGAGTCGGCAGTTACAAAAGATTAGAAAAACTGTTAGGTTCTAAAGATTTAAGATTTTATGTATTTAGAACTCTAATGTGTAATGTTGGCAAACCATGATCAAAACAATATGTTTAGTCTTGTTTAGGCTTGCTCAAAGTATGTTTATTTGTAAAACTGGAATCGAGTGATTGCAGATTTATTGGACTAAATCTGTAAGGCTCGATCGATCGAAAATTAGACTCGATCGATCGAACCACATACAGATTTATTTTTCTGCAAAGTTCCAGTTCAGC
The DNA here is from genome assembly GCF_002906115.3 of Quercus suber. Lineage (NCBI taxonomy): Eukaryota > Viridiplantae > Streptophyta > Magnoliopsida > Fagales > Fagaceae > Quercus > Quercus suber. The sequence goes on from NW_027070386.1 coordinate 107,659, forward strand.
CCAAACTCTATTTAAACGTCTTGGGGATCAACTAAAACACTCCTATATATAAGGAAAACCCTAGAACATTTTTTGAGACTTTTGGAGAGAGAGATTAGAGTGCCTCTTGTGCCTCCTTTTATTTTTAGGGTTTTGTACCCAAACCTCTCTAAGTCTTTGTTGCTCATATTGCTGTTTTGTGTAAATCTCTTGTGAGATCTTTTGAGGAGCTTTCCTTTACACAAAGCTTAGAGATTCCAAGATTCAAGATTATGTCAAGAACTTGGTGATCATTCAGTTGCAGATTCAAGAACTTAAAGATACACAAGCGGGGGTGCTTGTACTTGTTTGAAGAATTCAAGAAAGAAGGAGTCCGTGGATTCGGAGCTTGCACGTGGTCGTGTCAGTAAGTTCTACTGGTGGGTAGCATTAGGAAGTCGAGCAGGGAGCTTGTAGTCCTTTTGTATGAACTTCAATTCTTTCATAGTGGATTCAGGTTTGCCTTGAGGATCGGTGGGTCAAATCCTCCCCAGGTTTTTACCGTGTGGTTTCCTGGGTGATCATATCATTGTGTCTTTTATTATTCCACTGCTTTATTATTTTGATATGATTATTTGATTGCTTTAACCTAGAATTGCATAATTTGACTAAGTAACAACTTGGCTAATTAATCTAGGCTAACCAATCTAATTATGTTTTAAGGGGTCTAAATTTCCTTCAAGTGGTATCAGAGCGGGTAGCTCTTCTTGTTGTAGATCTTTTGATCTGAGAGCTGATCCTTGACCCCTGTTGTCATGGATAATTTGAAGTGTCTTTCTGATCATGTTTCTGCTCATGCTTCTGCTGATTTTATTGATGCCTGTGATGTTTTGAATAAAAAAGATACTATTGTTTTTGTTGATTTTTTTGATGCTTTTGAAACTCTTCGTAAGGAATTATCTAAATCTTTGAAAATTGCTAAGAAATTCAAAGAAGAGTTAAAATTGACTAATCTTGAAAAAGAGGAATTGCTTGTTAGATTAGATGAGTCTAATAAAAAGAATGATTTTTTGAGAAATCAAATTTCCTCTCAAGATGAGAAGATGAAAAGTTTGGAACAAAAGTTAGCTGAGGCTGAAGCTAAATTGGAAAATTTGTCTAATACCAAACTTGCTGATGATAACAGAAGTGTTTTTGTTTCTCTTAAGCCTAAAACTGAGAAAGTTTATATCCCTCTTTTTAAGAGGAATAATAAAGAAAAGGCTTATTTTGCTAGGTTAGACAAAGGTAAAAGTTCTGATGTAGACGCTGAAGTTTCTAAACCTAAGTCTAATCCTACTGTTAGAGAGCATAATAAATATGTTTTTGTGCCTACTTGTTACCTTTGTGGTGTTGTTGGTCATATTAGACCAAATTGTTCTTTGTTAAGGAAAAAACCAAAATCAGAGACTAGATTTACTGTTAGGAATACTGATGTTCCTAAATTTGTTCCTGTTTGTCACTTTTGTGGTGTCTCTGGTCACATTCGTCCAAATTGTCATAAATTGAAATTTAAGCATTCTGTGTTTCAATCTAGGATATGTGATGATATTTCTCTTGCCATAAGTCCAAATAAATTGTTTCATATTCTTTTGAAAAATTTGAGCTTGTTGGCTTGTGAAAGGAATTTGCAGGATTTCAGTCTTTCTCAGAAGATTTGTGTAATCTCTCAAATACACTCTGCTTCACATGGATTTTCACGTACAAAGCCGAATACTCGTGCTAAATGGGTGAGAAAAGATTCTCCAAGGTGAGTGTTGCTAACTTGTCCTTGATTTAATTCTTTCAATTAATTGTGGACATGTTTTGTTTTAGTTTTTGGTTGTTTTATTTTCTTTGATTGTTTTGTTTTAAAGAAAAATCCAAAAACATTGAAAAATTTCAAAAAGACAAAAATATTTATTTTGTGTCTTGTTTTATTTTTCTTGAGGATTACATGAGTTATAATACCTCTCTTTTGATTTAGAATATGCTTGACATTGTGGAGAAACTTGATTAGTTTGTGCTAAGCTATTTTTTTATTTTGTATGAGTATGTACTAGTTTGTACATGTACTCAAGGGTTAATTAAGAAATTAATATTTCTTGTTTGTGTACCCTCTATAGCTTAGTTAAGCATTGTCATGCATTGCATTTGCATTGTTCATTTAGCATAATATGTGCGCTTTTGTTTTTGATCATATAATTTTTAAAACCAAAAAGATTTTTGTGTTTTGTATTATATATCTTGGATTTATAATCAAGGATTGGCCATATTATCTTTACATAACATGTTTATGTATCTTGTTTAGCTTTGATGAGCTTATTAATTGCACTTTACTAGTTGAAGTTTTGCAGTGCATGTTATGTGGGAAAGATGTTTATGGTGTTTATCACTTTGTCTTAATCTTGAAGTCACATGTTATTTAACTGTCGGACTTGATCCTTTTGAGAAAGGCATAAATAACCATCTCACCACTGTTCACTAGCCAATCATGAACACCTTAGTGCATATTATAAGATTTTATGTACTTGTTACACATGCACAAAAAGAACATAACGTGATGCCTCGGCTTAATTGCTTAATGCTTAAAATTGGTGTGTACTATTAGGCTTGATGCCATCTCACATAATTAAAATTGGTGTGTACTACTAGGCTTGATGCCATTTCACATAATTATGAGGCAAAAATTCAAGAAACTTACATGATTGCAAGCTTATGTTCTAGGAGATATACTGGTGGGTAGCATTAGGAAGTCGAGCGGGGAGCTTGTAGTCCTTCTGTAAGAACTTCAATTCTTTCATAGTGAATTCTGTTATGCCTTGAGGATCGGTGGGTCAAATCCTCCCCAGGTTTTTACCTAGTGGTTTCCTGGGTGATCATATCTTGTGTTATTTATTATTCCGCTGCTTTATATCTTGATATGATTATTTGATTGCTTTAACCTAGAATTGCATAATTTGACTAAGTAACAACTTGACTAATTAATCTAGGCTACGCAATCTGTGTGTTTAAGGGGTCTAAATTTCCAACAGTTTTGAACTCATTTTTTAGTTCAATTATGTCTTGTTTAACAGTAGCAATTTCATGTTGAAGATCATTAATAGTTAATTCTTTGGATTTCTTTTTATTAAATCTTTCCAAAGTTTCTTCAAAACTTATCTTTGATTTCATTTTTTAACATTTTCATCTCTGATTAAATTCTTTTCAAACTTGTTGAGATAATCTTGTTGTAACTCAGGGTTTTCAATTTGACTTATTAACTTAATTAATAAGCTTTCATTTTCTTCACTTTTGGTGAGAACATTAACAGTTTTAATAACATTGCAACAGGAATCTATGCAACCAATTTTAAAATTAGGTGAACCAGAAGATTCATCAGCAAATTGATAACAAGAATCAAATGAGGAAGAAAAATCTTCTTCCAAGGAATCAGACAAAACGTTTGATTCAAGGATTCGGAATAGATCTTCTTAATCATCATCATTAATATTTAACATGTTAAGCTTATTCTTTAACTTACCAGGTTTCTGTTTGCAATCTTTATTGTAGTGACCAGGTGTTGAGGACCGTTTTTTCGGCCCACGTGGCATTACTTCTTTGACAACCCACGCCACATCAACATATTATTAATTTTTTGGGTAAATCTATTTAAAACCCAAAATAAGCTTATATCTCATTCAATTACATGGATTGGGCTCACATGGCCTGCGAGATCCTTACTTCAAGAGGCGGATTCATATCCACATTTCCTCTTCATCAATTGGGATCATAACCCCACGACATCATCAACATCAACATATGGATCAGGCTTAAGCAATTAATCAAAGCTCATGGCTCATATCACCTCTCTTACACTCATGGCAAGCGGCTTCTTCAACAAGAGCCCATATTTACACAAAATGACAACAAAACCTGAGGTACGTCATCTCACCTTCGGCTTATGATCCAAGCTCATAAGTCTCTTTGGGAAAACTTTGGGAGTCGTGGTTTGGAGGGCTAAAAGGTATGTTCAGTAAAGCTCCAGCGGTTTGAAGTTGATAAAAGAAACATGTTGCTTGGCATGTCTTGTTCAACTCCCTAAACTCTGACGAGTCTGTGTGTAGCGGGTAACATATGGTAAGCATATCTTATCACGTAGCACTTAAAATGATAAAATTCTTCATTGCTCTTTTCCTAAAGCTTAATATTCATCATATGACAAATGCTCGATATTCCCAACCATCTAACTATTGAGAAGATAACTGTTCATTTAATTCTCAGCTGTTGCTATACATATTTAGAAACTTCATTATATTATTCTTCATAAATCTCATTACTACTTTCAGCTAAAATCCAACTCAAACACATGGCCTAATCTGATTGGTTATCTTTTATCTCTCTCTATACACAAAATATTCATGATATCTTTGATACCCAGTTGCTGTTTGCCACAATCTGACTATATATTTATCTGCTAGCTGCCAGAGCAGAATATTAAATACTCTTCTTGCTCACCAAGATTGTGTCACAACACAATGAGACCTTGACTAAATCTCTAAAGCTTCATTATCTTTCAACCAATCCTTCTATTATTTACTAGAAACGTGTTATAATGGAATCTTGCACCAAAAACACAAACACCCAAAGAAGGAAGCATTTCCAGCTGAATCCCAGCAGTGTATTCAAAACTTGAAACTTGGCTGGGAGTGTCATCATCAGCCATTTAATGCTGAGATCCCAGCAACCAGCTATTATACCCAAAATAGCAAGATATCCTCTAAAGAGATCTTATCATTTTTCAGTCAAATCCTTGAAATGACCTCTCCAGTAATTTGAAATGACCCATCTGATCTCATTGGTTCTGTCTAAAGTAAACAGCTTTTTCATGATAACTGTCACAGCTTTTTCTAACAGCTAGGACAACCTTTTCAGAACAGCTATGACAGCTAAACCAGCAACCTGAGCATTACTGATTTTTTCACTTTTTGCTAAAACCAAAACCAACTATTGAAACTACCTTTCTCTTGCTAAAATACTTTCATTTTCTGCTACTTTTTACCCAGCAACTCTTACCCAAAATAACAAGAATACCTTAAAGTTAAACGTACCATCTTTGGCCAAATTTTAAGATGGATTCTCTGAAAATTCATTGCTATTTGGGACAGATTTTGGTTGAGATTATTTACTAAAAATACCCCCCTTAAACTCAGCTCTAAAGGGGGACCTTTCATCAAACACCTCAAGGGGGGACACCAATGGAGAACTCACTCATAAACTTCTTTCTCCCTCTAATTATCTTTAAAAGCTCTTAATGAAGTACTGAGCTTCTAAGAGTTTAGTTTCCAAAATTAGGAACTAAACTCTTCAGCTCTTAGCTCATAAATGCCCTTCATAAACCTTCATACAATCCCAACAGAAAATCCCAACAGCTTTGCCAAATACACTACAACACTATTACTCTCTTATACTCATTATCTCACTCTCCATTTTCTGAAAATACATCTATCTTGCTGCCCATATCTCTAAACATCTCTTTTTTCACTTCTCTTACACAATCTTATACACACTTACTACACCATTACATATAACACATCACAACTCTTCTAAGCTCCACTCTCATGCTCTCTCACTCTAAAGTGCTACTGTTTTGCTGCCCATAAATACATCTCAATACTCTTCTACACCTATCTTACTGCTCTTATCTCCAAATACCTAAACACATCTATATCTTTTACCATCTCCACACTTCTCAAGAGACATCAAACACTCATACTTAAAGCTCTTCTCATGGAAGGCATGAACTTCTATTACTAAAATCCTTCTCTTAGGAGGCACCAAGATCTTATATCAAAACCCTTCTCTTAGAAGGCACAACTACTTCTTATAAAAACTCTTCTCTTAGAAGGCATAACTACTTCTTACATAAAGCTCTTCCCTTAGAAGGTACAAGTACTACATACAAAAACCCTTCTCATGGAAGGCAACACTATTCATAACTTCACAACAACTAAAGGGAAAAACTGATTTAAGTGCATGATAAGAGGGGTAAGCTTAACCAGCCCCTACATAAAGCTGGGCATACTCTCTCTCCCTCCAATTGCACCCATTTTTTCCCTTCAATCTTGAAGTTATTATGGCAAGTTACCTCTCTACCGCCAGAGTCATTCTGCTGGGATACTGTCTACTCACTAATGCTACATCGCTGGGGCTACAAACCATTAGAGATAAGTGACTTTGTTTCCTTACCTTTAAATTTATATCATTACATGATTACTTCACATTTAAATACATACTATTTTATTCCAACTACTATTATAACTGTTAACTAAGGCTTAAATTCATTTAAATGCATGATAAGAGGGGCAAGCTTAACTAGCCTCTACTACTGGCACTCTACTGGAATCCTGTCAGCTCACTGATGCTACACAGCTAGGCTACAAACCATACAAAGATAAGTGACTTTGCTTCCATAACTTTAAATTTATATCATTGACTCCATGGTTACTTCACCTTTAAATACAAATTACTTTATTTCAACTACTATTACAATTACTAGTCAAAGTTATCATATCAAACACATATTACATATTTATTCAATCATTATCATGATTCTTAGACTTTGGTTTTAATGGCTTTGTAGGCTTAAAAGTACGCCGGTAGCCGTTGGACCACGTGGCCCAATGTTGAGTTCCGGATGCAACTCCCCAAAAAGAACCCGGGCCTAGTAAGGTCATCCTTCCAACGGACCACACATGGATGGGCAACCGAAAAAGGCCTCCGAACAGCAGGTTTTCCACAGTAAAAGCATTTGCCTTTACCTGATTTCTATTTATCACATTTTTTAGAAACATGTTTCTTTTTAGCATAAAAATCATTGGGTTTAACAAAGTTGGTTCTGTATCTTTTATGTTTTTTTATAGTTATAATCTTTGTGAATTTTATCATGTTTTTTCCCCTTTTGCCTAGAAAGAGCAACAGGGGGCAAACCAAATTGTTCACAGAAATTACCCATTTCATATTTAGCTTTTTTTTTGTTCTTTAATTAGTGTTTTAACAATTTTTTATCATTGCACATATTAATACCAAATTTTTAAATAGTGCTGAGAATATCACCATAAGTTAAATTATCGTAATTAATGGAATCATTTTTTACTAATTAATTCTTGTTTTACCTTAAGAGCAAAGATCGGAGGTAGACCATCAATAAACTTCTCTTTCCAATAAGGCTTGTAGAAGTAATTAAAACATCTTGGTACCATCTGTAATTAGACATAGTAGGGCATCTCAAATTGTTTAGATAATCAAAAATTCGAGATGAAATATTGGATGGAGTACCAACAAAATGTTTGAGAATACTATAAATTAAGGTATCGACACCATCAGGAATACCTCGACCGATACTTTCATCAAAATTAGGCAGACCTTCATCATTCTTTTTAACAATTGTTTTAATAGATTCTCTGAAATCTTCTGTGATATATGAATCCCACCATCCACAAAGAGTACTAGAAAAACCAATAATAAGAAGTTCAACAATCTCAGGGTGGTCAAGATTATGGTTTTTCATATAAATAATACCAACCATAGACATAGACATATGACTCAAATCATTAATATTTCTTTTAGAAAACAGACAACATTTTTCATGAGTTTTTGAAATAGAAAATATTTGTTCAACAGTTCTAAATTTATATTGGGAACAAAAAGTATCTTCAGCACAACTAATCTTATAGATGGACTTAGTAGCAACCTTGGGGATATTCCATTTTTGGAAATTCGGAAACTCATTTTCTTCTATAGTGTGATCTTCTTCATTTACAATATCAGGAGGACAACCAGTCCTGGAGCTAATAGAGAAGTTGGATCTTCACAACCTATCCGTACTATCCTAGGTTCAACACTCAATTATCATGTTTTTCTTAACACGGTTGCATTTCGTAACACATAACCTAGTCAATCCTTTACCTCTCATGCCCTACACGCTCTCTCTAGCTTCAATGGGCATTACTGCTTGGTTCTGGGAATTCACTTTTTGACACGAGTGGCGCCAACGATGGTAAAAAGGGAACACAACAAAGGAGTATCAAAGTTTCGAGTAAGCACAGAAAGACAGTAAAGACACAACAACACTATCACCGACCAGAAAAGAATGGCTCTGATACCACAAAGGGGGCAAAACACAGGCAAAAGGCGAAAGCAGAGTAATAACTTGAAAATAAGATTATTAAAATAGAACCAGCCAAGGAAGCAGTAGCACAAGATTAATAATAAGGTGGTAGAACCAGGCAAGCAGTATAACAAAATAATTTAAAGTAATTGAAAACAATTATGTATTGAAAATACTTGAAACACTTACAACAGTAGTAATTACAAGATTACAACAAGTAGAGCAACAAGGCTTGAAGACTAGTTCTAGTTACAAGCTTTGTAAATAGGGGTAAGCAAGAAATATTCTGGGTAATAGGTGTGAGAAGCTAGTAGTGAGAATTCTAGGGAAAATCCTAGAGAGAACTCTCAAACTAACTCTGATTTGCAATAAGGGACATCCCCCCTTATATAGGTAAAAAAAAAAAAAAAAGCATATTTTAACAGTGAATATTAACTTTTACCACTATTCTCAACAGGCCCGTGAGGGACAGCAAGAGAAAAATCCGGAGCTTTAGTTCAAAGAACCGGCCTTTAACAGTTTGGCGTTTTGTGCCGAAAGTAGCAAAGTAACAACAATCAACAGTAATCCCTTCTAAGGATCAGGCAAAACAATAGTTGGAGCTTTATCAAAAGTAGCAGAGTATACCCTCGTGGGGAGCAAGCAATGCAACAATTGGAACTTTAACCAAGGGTAAACAATGTAGCAATTTGGCCGTTGTAAAGGTAGTATGGGTCGTTTGCAAAAGATTATTCAAAGGACTGTTCATCTTCTGAATCATGATTATCAGCAACTTCTTCCTTCTATTTTAACTTAAGAAGGGCATACAAAGCATCAAGGTCCTTGCAGATGTCGTCAAGAGGAGAACTTTTCTTTTTAGACTTAGCAGAGGACTTAACAAGTTTGTATGAAGTAGCAGGTGCATTGGCTAGTTTAGCTGTTTGCACTGGTGAATGAACAACTTTAGTAATAGGGAGAGCATCGAGAATTCCCTGTAAAAAGAATAATAGTATTTTGAGTGATCAGTAGTAACAATGGCCTGGAGTGACCAAACATCAATAGTAGTAGCAATGGCCTAAGGTGGCTAATCATTAATCAGTATCAGGGGCGTCTGATGGGTAACCATCGTAAGGATCCCATGGGGTATCATCATTGCATTCATGTTCATGGATAGATAGCATACTGGTTGCAGAATCTACAATATAGAAATGGTTCATACTCTGGGTTTTTTCTCGGAATAATAAAACTTCTTGAATTTCTAAAATCAATTATCTGTAGATGCCAGATGGCAGTAGCATAAGGTTTAGTACCAAAAATAGAAATTCTATCTGTGCTTCCTATGAAATGATAATCTTTCCATAGGTTTTGTATGGCATCAAGAATTTGATTATTGAAGTAATTTCTCCAACATTCTGCAAGAGCATAAGGATCTCTAAAGGATAGGTGAGAATCTTCTTCATACCATTGTCCTTGGTGGGTGTATCCATTAATGAGAATGAGATGTTTTGAGGGCTGGACATTCATCCAGTTATCTCTTTCCCATTTTGGCAAGGTGCTCCAGCATGACCTTTTGGCTATAAATATATATATATATATATAAGGATTCCCCTCTTTCAACTGGACTTTTATATGATTCAAAAATACCCTTATTAATGAATGACAACTTCATTTAGAAATATGGTTATAAATGTCAAATAACAAATTTCATTTTAAATTCAAAAAAAGAACTCCTAAAATTTAAGATCTTTTTCCTTTTACATTCAAAAAAGAAATTACAGTTACTGCTTATTTCTATTTCTAAAGTTTATCCCTTTTATTTGTTTGAAAAATAAAAATATATATATTTCTAAATTATAATAGATGCAAATTATTAACTTTTACCCAAAAAAACTAAACACACGCGTGAGCGCGTGCTCAGAAGCTAGTGTATATTTATATATATATATATAGAGAGAGAGAGAGAGAGAGATATCAAATTATACTTTATACCCTAAAATTCCTAATTAAACCCCCCTATATATGGTTGAATTTAAATTATGAATAAAAGACGAGTTTTAAAAATCAAAATTGAAATTAACATTGAATGGAAGCAAAATTTGGCATATGTGTGTAAGAGTATCGATAACATATAATCTGTAGGGACCGAATTTGAGCACTTCTACTGTTGAGAGAGTGGACTCAAGCCCGGTTGGCCCATTACAATGATTTTGTAGAGAGCGAGTTCAAGAACTCGACCTTAGCTGACGAACAACGCCCAATGTAGAATTCTCCTCCGTTGAAGGCTGGCGCGCCAGGATTACCCTCCAAGGTCGTTCCTCAGCACCAATCCGAGGAACTTGAGAGTGGTCCCCCCCTCCCATTGATCTGTTTCTTCCCCTTATATAGCCCCTTTCCTCACAATCTCTTTTTTCCACCTGTTGATCATCCACGCCCCTTTCTTCTAACCGTCCGTCCCATCAGCCGCTTTAGCAGTACTCATGTAAGTTGCAGCAACCAAGGCTACCCCGTCCAGAAGTCACATCCCCATTAGTGCGGCCAGAGGGTTAGGTGAGTGCATTTAGTGTGGAGGTGACAACCTATCACGGGCTTGCTCCCCTACTTAATGTTGGTCTCGGTCCTCCGAGGACAGGGTTATCCTCGGCGGGGCTCCGAGCAACTCAGTCCTTCATGCTTCGTCCTCGGGCGCTCCTTCTTCCTCGGCATGGGCCCTGGGCCAGATGTAAAGTGGGCCGGGGTTACCAAGTTCTCAGGCCCCACATAATCTAATAGTAAAATTTTAAAAATATTAATTTTAAAAAAATTATTAAGTGGTATAACATTAGCCAATAATTTCTACCAATTTAAATTTACCTAAATCTTAAACGGCTCATGAGGTTGTTTATTGACCAAGGTTTCGAGTAATTTCTCAAGAGTTAAAAAGGTAGGAAAAAATTTGGTCACAACACTTAAAAGCAAGACCTCGTGAATCTCATAAGATCTTGAGAACCATTAGACCTATCCATTTGATCTCTTTAGTCTAGACATGCAACATCAGTTCTGAGTGAGTGATTCCTAATAAAGGAATTTATGCCGTCATCATCATGTTATTCAACTTTACTTTTTTTGTCTGTGTGCTTGCGTACTCACCAGTTACCTTCCATGTTTCAACCTTAATTGTTTCACACTAACAAGAAATAAACAAAAAGACGTCAATAGAGAATATCAAAACTTTGCGTTGCAACTGTCTGTAGAAATCATAATCCAAACATCATCATATACAGTTTGGATTGAGATTTTGGACCCGGGTGATCCCTCTATGGGCTGAAGCTCAAGAAACACTTCGTGCAATCTTCAAAACTCATGAAACAGGTTAGACGAGAACTATTCTTGTGAGAAACTTTTTAAATTCATTAAACCTTTACTGTTTACAACCTTATTATCTTTGGCACTTTAAAGAAAAATTCTTCTATGAGACAATCTCATGAAATACTTTCTCCAATGAAATACTTTCTCCGCTTTAAGTATTTTGCTTTTTGGAAAGCATCACACTTATGATTTATTGATTATTCAAACAAGCTAACTCTATTGCCCATTCTCTTGCTATTTATTAGGCTTGTGTTTGTAAAGTTGTAATTATAGAGGAACCCCTTTCATCTCCCCCATCCCTCTGGATCTCTTTGTGTTGGGAATTCGAAATGAAGAGTGACAACTATTTTTCTTTTGTGGAATAAAAAAATTATTATATATGCCTGTTAGGATTTTATTTTTGGCTATGCCATGACAAATTTATTGAGTTTTATGCTTTGTAATATTAATGGGTGTAAATGTGTAATAAGGATTGAAGGCCCGCGCTCTTTTGCTTTTAGGTTGTGTTTAATTTGTAGGCAACTCAAGCCAATTCCTACTTGCATTTAAAATTTATTTCAACCCTAGTCTCTAAGAAAGGAAGACGGCCACATAAAATAGAGAAAAACTTAGAGAGAACTATTCCTCGACTAAATAATTACCTTGTTTAAAAAAAGTCTTAAATCATTCATTACAAATGATAGTAAGCCGCGTTCTAAACAACATTTTTCAATGTCAATTGGTAAAAAGTACAGAACTAATTAATTGAGCGATCCCCCAAAGAGTGTCTTCATTATGGTTTATCTTTTATCCATAAACCAATTTGAGCAAATATTCAAGTGCTTGGGCTGCATATGTGTTAACATGAAGACTTGAAAGACTTTGCAGCCAATAAGCCTGATATCACCATGTGCTGGCTGACTCGAGTCACTTGACTTACCTGACCCAGTTGTCTTTAATCTTTACTTCAACGTACTCTCCATGGCCCCCCATTTTCTATCAACAATCATTTTTGGCCAAAGGTACTGCATAAATTTCTTTGAATGGTTTAAAACTTTATAGTGAATACTGTTTTTGTTTGATTCATTTGGATTAATTGATGACAACTGGAAGAGAGAGATAAAATTTTATCATTTTAAAAACATAAAAAGAGATGAATCAATTTTCTTTTCTTTTCTTTTCTTTTTTCCCTCTTCTTTTTCTAAGCTGCTAGGCCATTCATTGAAAAAATGTCAAGTTTGCACGGCCCAGCATAGCCAATCACAGAGGACGTTTGTGCTGCTTTTAGAAATCACGTGAGAAAAGAAATTAATTCTGACAATCCTATCAAATTTTGCCACACAAATAGTCCAAGGATAATAATAAAACTACAAGTTCTACTTGTAAGAAAATTATAAAGTTTGTAAAAAAAAAAAAAAAAAAATTAGTACTAATTTTCCTATAAATGTCTGAATTATTTTTTATGATTAGTGAATTTATAATAAGGTTTTTTTTTTTTAAATGTAATATTTTGCAATAAAATTATAGTTTCCCTTACATTACTTCTAATTTGGTCTTATGTCAACAATATTATAAATAAATTTCTTAATTATCATTTTATTTTATGTTTAAAACTTAACAAGTCAAAAGTCTTGTAACTCAATTGGTTAATTAATATCTTTTGATGTTTTGATACCCAAGTTTCAAATTCTCCTGAACTATCTAATTATAAAATAAAAATTGACACATGATTTTATATGATTTATGTACTAAAATTTGTAATATTTTTAACATTGTTACTTATAGTATTTACTATCCGGCAAGCACTCATTGGGTGAATAGGTGTCAAGCAGTGTTTGACAACACAGCAGATGATTTCAAAAAGAATTCGGTGCCTCTTTCCTCGTGCAGCTTTAGATTCCCCCGGAAAATCAGTTCCCATCAGAAAATCTTTTCCAAATTTCTTTGTTTTGTACCTTTTTTAGCTGCTTTTTTAATAAGGTTGATGTTATATGTGCAATGTGTAGTCACTATTCACACTCTCTTTGTAAAAGTTTCGAAGGCAGTGAAACAAAGTTAAAGAGCAACAACAAGAAAGATGGGTACATCTGGAAATAATTTTCTCCAAGTTGTGGCCAAGAACTTTGATGTTCTTGCTTTGTATGTCTCTCAAGCTTCATTATATTGTACACATTCACATTGTGCTTAATTTTTCTGTCTTTTCCTTTGCTTGTTTCCCTTATTTAGATTCAATTTTTTTTAATGTTTCAGGCCTCTAGTCACTCTAGTTTTTCCCCTGTAAGTTAAAAAAAAAAAAAAAAAACACACAAAACAAGACGTGGTGCACACAACATGCGCTATGTGCATGAATATATATTTGTCCATTCACATTTTTCTGTGATGTTGTTTTTATAGGTATGCTTCAATCAGGGCTATAGAGACCAAGTCTCGTAGTGATGATCAGCAATGGCTTACATATTGGGTTCTGTATTCCATGCTCACGCTCTTTGAGCTCACTTTCGCTAAAGTCCTTGAATTGTAAGTTAATCTGTTGCTTTTCTAAATTAGACTGTGTGTGTATGTGTTACATATTGTGCATTTTTAGGAATCATCACAAGTTTGCAGCTAGTTAATTTGTTGTTGTTGTTCTACATTAGACTTTGTGTTTATGCGTTATGTACTGTGCATTTTTAGGAATCATCACAAGTTTGCAGCTAGTTAATTTGTTGTTGTTGTTCTACATTAGACTTTGTGTTTATGTGTTACGTACTGTGCATTTTTAGAAATCATCACGGTTTCTTAGAGCTCAGAAATGAAAAATAGCTGCAGTGTCACTCTAACATTGTGATTCATATGTGGGCTGGCAAATTTCAGCTATTATGGATGATATATATATATATATATATACATCCTTTGCCAATGAGTTTTGAGTTTTTTTTGCCTTTAGGCTTTAGTTGGGTTAGGCAATCTAAAAGTGGGCTTTGCTATCTTTCTTTCTTTTGGTTGTTTTTAGCTAAGGGCTTTTCCTGATCTGTTGTAAAAGCCCTATGGCAGATTGACCTTTTGTGTCTGAGGTATAAAATTAAAAGCTTATTCATTTCGATTTTTTCTTTTCAGAAAGGAAAAAAACCCCACATTGGGAAATTTGGAAGATAAGTCTATATATATATTTATATATAAACGAAGAAACACTAATAATTGGAGCAACGAAACTTTATACATCCATTTACTTTTCATCGTTGCAATAAGTGGGGGGAGAGTGATTCAAAAAAGCTTTGTTTACAAGGCTCATGCGAATCTTGACATCATGTCCTTTATAATACTTTTGTAACATTTGGTGAAAAGTTGAAAGAAATTTAGGCACTAAAATTGAACAAAACAAGCCCTAGTTACTCAAAGATTTCCGAGAGATGATATATTAAGATGTTATCACCTGAATATGGAAGTGCAAGAGTGTTACATCATTTAATTCACTTGATAAACCTTTAAAGTTGTAATAATTATAAAATGCATCTATTTTAATGTGAGACAATTATTTTCTTTAGGCTACAAGCGCGGAAGCACGAATGGAGAATTTAACAAAAAAAATTTATTCTTAAATGGAGAATCTTCCTTATTGTCCCTAGAGAAGATTGATTTTTTTTTTAAGAGGAATTTTTGGGACAACACACGACTCATTATATGTTAGTACCAAATGCTAAGGTTATAAACCTTGTGACATTTTCGGTTCACAACATGGTGTGAATCCACGTTAATTCAAATCTCCCACCCCAACTTGTTACCAGCTAAAAATTAACCTATAAGAGTGATAAAGGGAAACTATATTTAAATGCTTTAAGTTCTTAAACTTGATTTTTTAAATTTTCTTGATTGTCATTGATTTTCAATTTTCAGGTTCCCCATTTGGCCTTATGCTAAGCTAATTCTTTCATGCTGGTTGGTCCTACCGCACTTCAATGGGGCAGCACATGTTTATCGAAACTTCATTAGACCATTCTATAGGGACCCAACAACTTGTCAAATCTGGTATGTCCCACGAAAGAAGAACGTCTTCAGAAAGCCAGATGATGTTCTAACAGCTGCAGAGAATTATATTCAAGAACATGGAACGGAAGCATTTGAAATGCTTATAGCCACTAGCAAGGTATGATCAATAACCATGGTGTATTCTTATTTTTAGGTCATGTTGTATTTTTGATGTATTATTATTAATTTTTTCGTAAATTGCATTTTAAACCCTTTATTTAGATGTCAAAGTTTCAAATTGTATCATGAAGATTAAGATTATTACAAATTAAATATATAGTTTCACTACTATCAAATCGAACTCTAAACTCTCATATAAAAAAATCAAACTTTGAACTTTTAAAATCATCTAAATTTAAATTTTAGAGTTTTCGGTTTTGATTAGGTAGTATAAATTGATACAGTACTATTTTAAACTTGTAAATCTTTAGGGTTTAATATGAAAACACCACTAAAGTATATGATTTAAAATGTAATATTTACCCATTAGCGCGATGGTCACTCTACAAGTATTAAGTGCTTGTGGAGTGTGGGAGATAAAAGTCGGGGTTCAAATCTCTAGAAGGAAGTTTCACACACACACACACACACACACACACACACACACACACACACATATATATATATATATTAAAAGCTAACATAGTAAAAAACATGGCACAAGGAATTATTTATTTAATATGTTAGGACTAATACTCTCTACTCTCACATGATTATATGAATAGTTGATTCCACCATAAATCTTACTACATTATTATGTGAGAGAATGAGATATTTCATAAATTCATTACAATTTTGGCAAAGACAATAATCAACTTGGATTAGATTTCTTAACTCTAGAGTCCCTGAACTTCCTATAATTATGACTTGGGTACTAGCATGAAAGCCAAAATTTCATTTTACTTTAATAAAAGTTAACATAAGTACATAACACCCTTTTGCATTTTGGTAATTGGAAGGCAAAGATCGCCAGCCCATGGATTCTATTACTGTAAGAATGAGAGACCTGGCTTTCAGAGACTGACATCTTGTGCCACAAATAGGGTACCCTTCAAGGAAAATTAGAGTCAATTGCGCTTTAAATCCTATAATCTAGGGCTAACTTCGTATTAAACCATATAATTTTTAATTAAACTCTAAAATTTAAGAATGCTACAAATTAAACCTTATAACTTTTGTTAGTTTCAAATAGAACTTTGGACTTTGAACGATGGTAAGGTTGCATATTTTCATTGCACAAAGGATAACTTTTTTTTGGGCTGCTCTTAGCTCATTTGTAAAGGAAAATGCTATTTTGACCTACAATAAAAGTTTATAACTTCTTCTTTTTTTATATGTATTTTATTTATTTTTCCTTTAATTCAAAATTTTTTACTTATCCATAATAATTTTTTTTGTAATATAAGTTTGTCTGGGATGCATTCGGATCATATTTATGTTTCTAATTTGTAGGCTGAAAGGGAAGCAAGAACCAGGAGGGGCAACAATTACATGATCTTCGATGATGATTATATTTATTGAAGTGTGGTCTCTATATATGGTTTTTTTTTTTTTTTTTTTTTGAGAAAAAGGTCTCTATATATGGTTTGGTTATGATGCCTTTCATTCCTAATTATGGTCTATAGCCACTAAAGATACTAAGAGCACGTTTGGTAAATTGTAATAGACACTGAAATGTAATAGATATTCCTATAACATAACTATTCGGTTGTTTGGTTATGTTTTTATTATAATAAGTAGTTATTCCTTATGAATAGCTATTCTTCAAAATGAGGAATAATTATTCCTTATCAAAAGTATTGAATATCTATTCCTTCACCTTATGTAATAACTTTTTAAAAAAAAATTTCTAAAAAACCATTAGTTGCCACGTCTTCAAAAGAAGAGAAAATAAATTTTCCTTCTTGTTAATCATTAACTCTATTTTGAACACCCTAAAATAAGTGTATTTTAGAAAATTTGATTTAGAAATGATTTTCTTTTTATTCTCTACTAAATTGTGGATACATATTCATGATTCTATTCCTAAATGGTCACCAAACTAATGAATAGTAATACTTATTACATTCCAACTTAATGTATTTCTTGTAATACTTATTCCTATTCCCCATGTAATAATCATTACAGTGTACCAAACGTGCCCATATATATAATAATATCACCTAATCCAATTATTTATTTAATTTACCCTCTATTGACCATTGTTGCCTAATTTCTACGACTATATATGGGCTGACTTAGGGTTATATCCATGGATTCTCCTAAGTTCGCCATAGTAATTAAGATGGGTCTTTATCTTTGTTTTGAGTTAGCATTTTTTTTCCCCTTAACCCTTGTGTGTCTTTCATAATTTGCTATTTTCTGCCTTCCTCTTTGTCATTAGTTACCACTGAATCTAAACAAGTAAAGGGTGTTTGAGACAAAAAGATGATAAAATACTACTTGTCTTAAAATTTTAAAAGCCCTAAAGACAAGGACAGATCCAGAACTTGAAGTTAGGGGGCAGCTTTGCTACTGGTTGCGTGCGACTGCTCTAGCCTCTAGCTCTGTTGCTTAACTACTAAGGGTTTTTCTTTTTAATTATTTGTTTTTGTTTTTTATGTGTGCATTTGCTATTGGGTAAGGACAAAATTAGTTTGTTTAAAATTTTGTAAAGGGCTGAGTTGTTTGTTTTGGGTAAAATTGGTTGATTAAGCTTAATTGTTTTTAAGCTATTATTGGTAATTTTTGTTATTGAGCTAATTTTTTTTGGACTTGTATATTTTGTTTTAGATTTTAAGTTAATAAATTTTTTATGCCCTTTAAAATGAAGAAAATGCTAGAGTTACAAATGAGCCTAGATGCAAACCAATAAGAATTTACTATCTCAGTAATTTGTAAAAATGTTATAGAAAAATTTGTGACTATAATATAATATTACTTTTAAAATAATCAATGATATTGTTAAGGGGAGTGCAAAGTGTAAATTTTATAAAACAAAATTGCTAAAATTTATACCTAATATATATACTAATATTCTTTTTTTTTTAATTATGGAGGGCCATTGCCCCCATGGTCAAACTCTCCCTCCATCCCTGCCTAGAGAAATGATGAATTTATTAATTTAACCATTATTCTAACTTAAGAGATCTCTTGAAGATCTTTTGATAAAAGAAATTAACAATCTAAAAAATAATTGCACATGCATTGTATTGTTATTATTTTTTTTCTAACAAAGTATGTAGAGTCTTTAATACTTGTCTATTCTCTCAAGTGTGTGTAATTTCTTGTCCCATAACCATACATCAAGTAGTTACAAAAACAAATCTCTTAGGGGTCTGTATGTCTTACGATACATGATATATAAAAGTTAAAAAATAATTCACGATATGATTTCTGTTTTGACAACAATGACGACAATAACAAAGCTTCACAATTGTCTAACCCTAAAATTTTGAACAATTATCAATTATGCACTGTAATAAGATGCAGAGGAAGAAGTGTGGAGTTTTAACCAGATAAAAAGTTTTTCCTATTTTTAGGGGAAAGATATAAAAACTGAAAGATAAACTCCTCTTCAAAAAATAAAAAATACTTGTTCCTACTAGTAAGTAAAAATATAGCCTTCACATTATAACCAATTTCATGTTACTTCTATGGTGAATTGGTTGGAGACGTGCAGTAATTTATACCCTGCCTATGCAATGCAGCATACAAGATTGTCACACTTTACTTACTTAAGATCATCCTACAGTCAATTATCTCCTTGGAAATTTGATTGAAGCATTTTTTTTTTTTTCCCTCACGAGCTTTAATCTTTATCTTAGACTCTCAGTTTTGTGATCTCTGTTAAAACTGAAGAAGAATTTCATGTAGAGAGTTGGTATTGAAACCAAAATTATTTGAAGGA
This sequence comes from Quercus suber, assembly GCF_002906115.3. Classification (NCBI taxonomy): domain Eukaryota; kingdom Viridiplantae; phylum Streptophyta; class Magnoliopsida; order Fagales; family Fagaceae; genus Quercus; species Quercus suber. Next base: position 126,981 of record NW_027070386.1, read on the forward strand.
GGAATAGAAGATCGTTTTCAGTGTTGGAAGCCTTGAATGGACCTTTCCAGCTCTAATACCATGAAGAAATTCACAATCTCTCTAAATAAAAATACCAAAACTTTTTCTTAGTAAAAAATTGTTATGAATGAATAAGACATTGAGTTTCCCCCATATATACACATCTAACTAGAGAGATAAAGAAGAGAGAGGGGGAAGCTGTAATTAACCCCAAACTCTAAGCAATGGCTAAACTAATAATCAAATAAATACAGGCATGTGGTAATCAATGTAAATGATTTCACTTATTAAGCATTAAGCAAAACGGCACCGCTTTACTACTTTGTTTAATAACCATACTATGAAACGACGTCGCTCAACTAAAGATATTGAATTATAAAACACATTCGTTCTCTTTTAGTTGAGCTTTAGTTTTATCTCATTAATTGCGTGTTGACTGAATTTGTTTTTAACCTTACTTCTAATAATCGTCTTAACTTAACTTAAAATATTTAATTTAAATACATTTGAAGTTGCACTTTTAAATCATGAATAATTAAACATTTTTCACATCTTTTTCATCAAGATGCTCAATTAAAAAAAAATATATTCAAAGAATCTTATTTTATTGTCCAAGGCTCCAAGCCGCTCATTTTAATTTAATTAAACCAACTGGGTTTGTATTTCAAGTTTAATATCAAATATAGTTGTTGTGATTAAAAAATGAATTTTTTTTTTTTTTGGAGAAAAAATGAAAGAAAGAAAATATATTTAAAAAAAAAAGTTAAGCATGTAGTACTAAAACGCAAAAAACATTTTAAGTTTTTGAAACCAAGACCATTTTGTTTTAGTGATTTTTGAAATTGAGTTTGTTTGCTTTTGATTTTGATGTTTTGGGCCTCTAATGGAGGAGGTCTTAACCACACGTAGGTAAAGTAAACTTAATCACAAGTGAGTTTTTTGTAATTACCTTACAAAATTAACTTAATTTCTAAGTTATAAACGAATGAAGTAGACTATTACATTTTGAAGTTAAGTGACCTTTTTTTTCCTTTTTCTTTTTTATGCGATCCTTCTTCTTCTTTTCATTGTAACATAGTCCAACACCTTCTTTAAATAGAAAAATGAGGGCAAAAAAAAAAAAAAAAAGAGAAGCCGACCCCTTTTGCTAAAAAAAGTCTTTTTTTTTTAAATCCTTTCCTAGGCATATAGAATCATAGAATTGTCAAATATTACAACTGTATAATGTCTATTTCTTTATTTTACAGAAGCATGAACACTATTTTAATTTGTACGCACTCAAATTTGGACTCGGAAGATTCCATTATGGACCAAAGGTGCTTACCTTTCCCGCCAGCCCACTTCGTGCCTAAATTTTTGGAATTTTTAGTCAAAAGAAGCAGAAATTTCAGGAGACTTCTCATTTGAAAAAAAAAAAAAAAAAAAGAGAAGCCGACCCCTTTTGCTAAAAAAAGTCTTTTTTTTTTAAATCCTTTCCTAGGCATATAGAATCATAGAATTGTCAAATATTACAACTGTATAATGTCTATTTCTTTATTTTACAGAAGCATGAACACTATTTTAATTTGTACGCACTCAAATTTGGACTCGGAAGATTCCATTATGGACCAAAGGTGCTTACCTTTCCCGCCAGCCCACTTCGTGCCTAAATTTTTGGAATTTTTAGTCAAAAGAAGCAGAAATTTCAGGAGACTTCTCATTTGCCAAAAACACTTATCTCAGAGAGAAATGCTACGTGTACAACAATTTTATAATATTTTTACAACAAATCACAGGTGATTAATTGTTCAAATTTGAAACTAACACTAAGATTACTTTTTTGCCCTAACAATAACAACTTGCTACTTAGGATTTATTGTAAAAATGTTGTAGACATATCATTTCTCTGTCTCAAATGTAGAAATAATGTCATCATGTCATGGTCATACACATCGTTCTTTTATAATTTTTTTTTTAATTATTGAGGTGATAAATTTAACCAGAATCTATTATTAAAATCATTTTCATTAGTACTATACTACTAGAATATGCTTAATTTAGTGATATTACAGGTCCGTTTGGATAAAATTTATTTTGCTAAAACTAAAAATTGAAAACTGAAAACACTGTAACAAAATAATTTTGAAATGTGTGAATAGTGCCGTGGGGTTCATTTTTAATGAAAAAGTTGCTAAAAAGTGAAATTTATGGGTCCCGTGACTGATGTGGCTAAAAATTGATTGAAAAATCAAATAGTGCGGTTGAAAATAAATAAATAAATAAATAAAGCTGAAAATGCAAACATGGGACGTGGACGCGCAAACCAAACAGATACTACATGTTATTCTCTTTTTAAAAAAGAAAAGACTATGAAAAACATTGTGTTCTGGATTCTTTCTTCTTCTTTTTTTCTTTTTTCTTTTTTGTTAAATTGTTGTTCTATAAATTATTCCTTTCATAAATTAAGGTAGAAAATGAGAAGGAAAAAAAAAAGTCTGAATTTAGTAAGGATGAAGTGTCAAACCTATGTTTTATATCATCCAATAAAAAATTGTCATGTCAACAATTTACTAAAAATTCAATATATCTTACCACGGGTCCAAATTTGGTAATGATGAGATGTAAAACTCACATTTTACATCATCCAATAAGAGATTAATACATCAGTATTTTACTTAAAATTTAATACATCCTACCACACCTAATAACATCTCAATAAACTTCCAATTTGGTTGGATTAAGTATGGGTATTAGAATTGATTGTGTGTGGTTGTGCTTATTCTTAAATATATGATAAGATTATGTGGCATATTGAGAATGGAGAGGTAAAACATGAGTTTTACACCACATTCTTATAGAATTTAATCTCTCCTAGCCCTACCACACCTAATAATAATGGATTTGGCTTACCTCCAGTACTTTTTTAACTAAAATCTCATTTTATTTTAATGAAAAACTGCTCATCATCCACTAACTAAATAAAATATGGAGATTCAAATCCACTACCATTTGTCATTGTACATTTAAAACAAAATGACATATTCAGTTAAAAAAATACTAAAGGTAAGCCAAACCTAATAATAATATCTCAATAAACTCCTAATTTGATTGGATTTATATATGGGTATTAGAATTAATTGGGTATGATTGTGCTTATTCTTAAATAAATGATAAGATGATGTGGCATGTTGAAATTAGAGAAGTAAAACATGGATTTTACACCATATTCTTATAAAATTTAATCTTAAAAAAAAAAAAATTGTATGTGTGCAGCTCGATAAAATAAATAAAAAGAGAAAATAAAACAAATATCTAAATTTTTAATGTCATAACAATGACACCACCTAAAATTTAAAAAGTTCTCAAAGCATGCAATCTGTAAACTTAGCTGATTATAAAGGACAATTCGGAATGTTCCACTGGAGAATGTTGTTAGATGACGAAAGGAATGAAATTAGAATTGCATTTTGTTGAAAGAGTGCCAAAATTGGTAGTGCATGCTTATTTTTAAACAGAAGTGCATACTTAAGCTATACTAAATGGCGGGTGGGGTTGTTGTGGTGGTGGAGAGAGAGCGAAGTGGGTGAGAGAGAGACGGAGGTGGAGGGAAGTGGGTGGTGGTGATGAGGAAGAGAGGAACGGACGGTGAGGATTGGGCTTGGAAAGAGATTGAGCAGAGAGGCAGTGAACAGAGAGTGAGATTGAGAGAGATGAAGTTCAGAGATTTTAGATGAGAGTGAATGAGAGAGAGAGAGAGAGAGAGAGAGAGAGAGAGAGGCACGGTGAGAGTGAATGAGAGAGTGAGCATGTGGCCTTTTTTTAATCAAAACCTGAATAAAATAATGTATTTTATTTTTAGCTTTGATGAACAGTGCACATCTATATATAGATGTGTACTGTTCATAATCATCTAAAATTTTAACTTTTGCCTCCACTGCTGCAGCGTGATTTTTGTGTTTCTGGAGCTAAATTTTAGCATTATAGCATTATAGCTACACTGCTGTGAATGCTCTAATAGAAAATCACTCATTGAATAGTTACATATACGCTCAATTTGTTTTAGTGACGATGTTTTTTAGAAAATTAGTCATTTTCTACAAAACATTTTCTATAAAACTATCTAATTTTTCTATTTTTTGGTAACAACTTTAAATGAGTTGAAAAATAATCTTCTATCTTCTCTTATTTAGCTTATTGTAAGATAGAGCTGTTTTCCCAAAAAAAAATGAGGAAAACAATCTTTAAAAATAAATCAAATTTTTTATGTTGAATAAAGATAGTTTTCCTTTGACTTATTTTTCCTGATGCTATCAAGCACTAGAAAATACGGAAAACAACCTTTACACAATGTTTTCCATCAAAACAAACAGAGCGATATATGATACACTATATACCTATTCTTGTACTATTTTTAAGTTATGAACACTTGAATAATCCTCTAATAGCTTGATCATGATAATTGTAAAGTGATCTAATTTGATACCCAATTCAATTTTGAATGTTAATATGTCATATGAATGTGATTGGGTATATTTTACCTCATGCTACATGATTAATCTCAATCTTTCACTCCTCATGGGACTCGTTTAAAAGAAATATTATATACAATCATTACTCAAGAAAATCACTCATTGAATGGTTACATATATATATGATACACTCAGTGGCGACTCTATGAATTTTGTCCAGGGTGTTCCTATTCCACTTTGAAAAAATTTCGGGTCATTTTGGTCTATTTCAGGTGTTTCGGGACGTTTGTATAATTTGTTATTTAGTTGTTTCATTAATAAAATTATAAGTTCATTTGAAATATTAATAAAATTGTGGGGCTAGAAAGTCAGGCAGCCCCGGCCCACTTCGAACCGGGCCCAAAAGCCCACGCCGAGGATGTATGTAGGGTCCGAGGATGATAGTAAGAAGCCCAGTGTACAAGAAGCTGGTTCGAGGACGACTCTGTCCTCGGACATCCGAGACCATAAAAGTGAACAGGCAACACACCATCAAGGGGGGTCTTCCTGAATATCCAAAGAGGAAAGAGCAAGTACCACGCGTCAACAATGGAAGCACGGCGGAGGAGCAAGTCTAGGACGAACTGTCACCTCCACATTAAATGCCCACAACTAACGTCCTGACTGCATTAATGAGGAAGGGATTCCAGAACAGTGCTGCCTTGGTTGCTGCAACCCACAGGAAGAATGGGAAGGTGGCTGATGGGATAGGTACTCAGGTAGTGGCCTGGTTGCTCAACAAATGTAGGGCTAGGATCAATTGAGAAAGGAGTATATAATGTAAGGAATCCCTCTTGGAAAAGGGGGATAAAGAAAAAAAGGAAGAGGAAGACGGCAGCAACCTGCATTCTCCTGGAAGCAATTGTAACCAATCACTAAAGAAGTAATAAGAACTGCAAGCTCCCAAGAGAAAGGCCGAGGAGCATCATTGTTCACTTTCACCTACGTTCGCACTATTTAAATCCACAAGCAACCATGCATGGCCGTTGCATTTCTTACTAGGGCCTAGTTCTTGACCCCGCTCTCTACAAATTCATTGCAGGGCTAGCTAGGCTTGGGTCCACTCTCTCAACACGTAGGAAGGCTCGAACCTGGTCCCTACAAAAATTATTAATTATTGTTGTTTAGTTGTTTTATTAATTTGTTTTTCTTTTATAAACTATAATTTGTTGTACTGTTGTTTCATTAATTACTAAATTATTAATTGTTGTTTAGCCTAAAATAATTTAATTTTTTTTGTCTTTTATAATGTATTAGTTAATTAAATTATTAATTATTGGTATTTAGCTACTTCATTAATTTTTTTTTTTTACTAACTACTAGCAATCTAGCACACAATTTACTATGCATTAGCACACATGTGCACACACCCACGGATAAAGTAAAAAAAAAAAAAAAAAGAGGCAAATAAATTGGTGTTTCTTAACAGTAAGTCACAAATCACAATACACTAAAAAACAAACTCACCAACACCAACTGACCAACACTATGACATACCAACGGATAAAGTCAAAAAAAAAAAAAAAACAAGGGCAAATAAATTGAATAATTATAAAGACTTAAAGAGAGAGAATTAGTTCAAAAAAAGAGAGAGCTCTCTCTCTCTCTCTCATCAGTCTCAAACCACAGTCCACAGCAAAACCCAAAGATTAAGAGAGAAAAAGAGAGAGAAGTAAAGTGTAAAATACCTTGAGGCGTCACAAGCTCTGATCCGATCGGCGTCACATACACTGAGCTCTCTCTCTCTCAATTAGCGTCATAGGCTTTGATCCGATCGGACTGATCTTCAATCTCTGATGCCGATCCAAGCTCTGTTGCTCGAGTTTTAGGCAGAGGCGCTGTCGCCATGTTGCGTCTATGTGCTTGATGACGAGGTTTCAAGCGGAGGCGTAAGGCGTTGTCCTTGATGAGGTTTTTTTCTTTAGGGTTTTTGATTTTAGGTTTTGCTTTACCTTTACCATTTGATGATTGAGGTGGACGCGTACTTGCATTGGGTTTTGGTTTTTTTTTTTTTTTTTTTTTGAGAATACGTTTGGGTTGGGCCTTTGGGCGTAATATATATATATATATATATAATTTTTTTTTCTATGTGTTCATTTAAGAAGAATTTATTTAGTATTTTACTAAAATTTTTTTGTTGAAAGTGATAAAAGCTGTTAAATAAAATGAATTTTCTAATTTTTTATTTTTTATTCTTTTGTTGGAAAGACTGTTGCAAAAAAAAAGTTGGGTGAGGCTTGCAGATAGTTCCAAAATAGGTTGGAAAATAAGCTACCAAAACAAAAGCAAAAGCAAAAGCAAAAAGATAATAATAATAAAATAAATAAAAGCTCCTTTATCGTGGGATTCACAAACCGTATGAAAAAGGAGAATGTTAGAGATATAAATTTTTTTTACAAAAAATGTTACAAACTGCTAATATAGTGAGTGATTATTGGTAAATGAAAAAGATAATGTTAGTGGTCAGCATAAATGAGAATCAATAAAAAGTTCGCCACAACAACAGTTTGTAAAAATATTATAAAATAGTTTGTATTTGTAACATTATTAGTATAAAAAATAAGCAAAAAGATTATTTATAATTTAAAGTTTTGGTTAATAATCAATTTTAAGAAAGTTTTGATATCACTTTTATGATAAACAGGAAAAAAAAACTATTAAAATATTAATAACTTTTTTTTTTCCACTCCTAAAATGATTTAATAACAAATGCCCTTAGGAGTTAGAATATTCGTTAAATTTTCCCATAATTTTATTTCAAAAGAAAACTATATATCAATATGCTAGTAGAATTATACTCTTTCAATATGATTTTATATGATATTATAAAAATTCAACTAATTTAGGAAGCTAATTAAGTAATTTAATATAGTAAGTATTTTTGTTTCCAATTTTTGAGAATATTTTTAAGAAAAATAGCAATATATATTTTGATTGTGATAATTGTATTATCATATATACTAAAATAACGTGGACAACAAACAATCAGTTTAATGTATAAGAACATTTACATTAGTCTCACCAAATAAGCGTGCATTAGCCTCAACAAATTAACTAAAGTTTTTAAAGAGGATAGTCTCATCGCTACATGTAGTGAGCCTCTATCCTTGCTACATTAAATTTCAATGTTGATAAAGTATTGAGGCTAATTTATGTGTATGAAAATAATAGATAGCTAAATTATTAAATAGAGTTTTTGGATTAATCTATATATATATATATATATATAAAACCGAAACATTTGAACCTCTCACAATTTTCCATGTTAGCACAATATTTAAATAAATTATTATTTTATTTATATAAAATTATTTTTATTTAGTACAAAATTAATAAAGCGTGAAACTCTAGGCTAATAATCTGAGTTAAGAGAGACACACGTTTAGGACTTTTCTCTTCCTATCTCAAAACCCTAGCAATTATCTCAACGGCTTAACACTCTCTAATGGTGATTAGCCTAATTAGTTTTCTTGTATGCAACGTTCTTCCTACACAAAACATGACACACTAAAAGATTAACAGAGGGAGACACCCACTCATATAAAAGTCACTATTTAAGCGAGCTATTCGGCTATTGTGGCAGCAAAAAATCGTGAGATTGTCAAGTTCCCTTCCTATTCCTTATTTAACTTTTATGCTTTCAATTTGGTTGGGAAGATACTTGAAGCTTTCTATAAAGAATATATTATGAATTACTTCGCTTCATAATAAAACATAGATTCGGTATTTAGTGTGAGAGGTTTAGAGTTTAGACTTTAGAGAGAAAGAGATGAGGAGTGGGGACTCACGAGCTAATAATTTCTTGGTGATTTTTATTTTGTTTATGAACTTCTCTTTATTTTTTCTTTTTCTTGCCTAAGTTTAGTATGTAATTGTAAATAGTTTGCTAAATATATATATATATATATATAAGCTTTACATATATAACATATTGTTGGGATTTACGTTGGTAATGTGTTATTTAAGCTTCAAATGATAGCTATTTCTATTTCTATTTCCAGTTTCTATAGGAAAATATAGTATTCTTGAATTTGCAAGCTATATACTTTTCTTTGTATTATTGTGGTTGATGACATTGGAGTAATAACTATATTTTATATCAATTATATTCTCTTTTATACCAAGAAATACATGATAATCACACTATGTATATATTTTTTTACTATCAACCTTGGTCGGCCTACCCAAATTAAGAACTAGGTATATTTCTTTGTGAGATAATAAATTTTTTTGAAAGCACTGTTAGGACTAAAAATTATTTTTCTTGCAAAATTGACATAAAAGCATTTGATGTGCTAACCTTTTAGGATTATAAATTTTCCATGCATTGCACGAGTTAGTGACTAGTTTAGGTAAATATTTGAGGAGATTAATATGAATGCTCTAAAAGTATTAAATTATGGTTCAATTAGAAAAATTTTAACTATAAAAAGAATATGTTTGTAGAAGCACATGTTGTATGCATCTAACAAAAAAAAATTATATTTTTTCTGAGTAATTTTTTGTGTGTGTGATAAACAGTAAGTTTCAAAAATGTTAACATGCATATTTAGTTCTCAACCTTTAATAGTTTTCTTTTTCTATTCTTCTTCTTTGGATTTATGGTGAGATATGGCTGTCTGCTAGAAACTCACCATGAAATGCTGCACTTTGATACCATTTTTCCTGGAAACGACCATTTTGGAGTTGAGGACCTTGAAGACCAGGGTTATAGTGATGTAGATGATTTTCCTTTGGGGGGGGTTTAAATGTTATTGCAATTTCTCATTAGCTTAAATGAGTGGGATTTCCTTCTTTGTGCCCGAAATTTGAAATTAGTAATGCTAAGATTTTCAACTATAAGGTAATTGTAAATCACTTCATTTTAGATTTTTCATGCATATGTAAATTATCTGATCCAAATTCAACTTATTAATTCTGGCAAATTTTTTTCTGGCGAAAAATCTCTCCACAACCCTCCAAGTTAAAATTAATCTACTGGTGAATAAGTTAGAGCGCACGAATATCAAAAAGACCCTCCAAGCCTAATCTACCCTATGTACTTAAGCCCTCCAATCTCTTGCTATCACGACCATCAACACCACCAAAAAAAAAAAAGAAAAAAACCACAGCAACCCACGGTCAAAAACCAGACCCACCACCATCGAAGCTCGAAAGAAACGGATTCGCTGCTGGGAAGCTTGAAGGAAGTTGATTTTGTTGACCCACGCGGAGAAGGAAAAACACAGAGATCCACCACCGCCGATCTTGCCGATCTAAAGAGTTGCCGAAGAGTTTAGCATAGAGTGAAGGTAATGAGAATAATCAGAAAGCAAGAAGAAGAAAGAGCAGAAAGAAGGAGAGAAAAGGAAGAGAGAGAAGAATGAGATAATATAGTAATAATTTATAATTATACAATGTTGCTATAGTACCATCTTAGAAATAAGATGGTACTGTAGCAGTATTGTAAATTTTTTTACAATTGGCACATTTTGCAAGTCCGGCTGGAGCAACATTTGAAGGCTGAAATGATAAAATATCTCAACATATGCCATATAGCATTTGGGTTGCGAATGCTCTAAGCTTCAGATGATAGCTATTTCTATTTCTATTACTAGTTTCTATAGGAAAATATAGTATACTTGAATTTGCAAGCTATATACTTTTCTTTGTATTGTTGTGGTTGGTGACATTGGAGTAATAACTATATTTTATATCAATTATATTTACATGACAATCACACCATGTATATATATATTTTACTTTCAACCTTGGTCGTCCTACCCAAATTAAGAATTAGGTATGTGTCTTTTTGAGATAATAAATTTTTTTGAAAGCACCATTAGCACTCAAATTATTTTTGTTGCAAAATTGACATAAAAGCATTTGATGTGCTAACTAGCATTATAAATTTTCCGTGCATGGTACGAGTTAACGACAAGTTGGATTTAAAAACCAAACAGTTTAAATCTAATTAGATTCTAAATTATATATATATATGATTGTGGTTGTTTTTAAATATATTTGTGCATATGCATAATGTACCTACTAATTTAAGTGAAATACTATATACAATCCTTACACAAGAAAGTACAAAATTATCCAATAATAAATGCCAACAAAATCCAAAAATTAAATAATTTATTTATTAAACTAAAATTCTGTCCCACCTTATTTAAAAAGAAAAAAAAAAAATTCTGTCCCACAAAATTTTTGTTTTGTTTTTGGGTTATGGGCCCACTTGAAATCTTACAAAGATACTTTATTTCATTATTTCGGTTAGAGAAATACTATGTCTACAACATTTTTACAACATTTCTTAAGTGGCAGGTTATTATTGGTTGTTATTGTTGGGGCAAAAAAGTAATCTTAGTGTTAGTTTCAAATTTGAACCAATAACAACTAACCACTTGTGATTTGTTGTAAAAATATTGTAAAATTGTTGTAGACGTAGCATCTCTCTTTCGGTTAAAAAGACAAAAAACCAACCATACCCATCTGGCCATCTCCATGGACGAAATGGGTAACTACCCATAAAATGCTAACAATATAATTAGTTGTCAACGTTTTTTTTTTAGAGAGGAAGTCGGAGTTATGCGCTCATACCTCGAGTTTTTGATGCTCGATTTTTATAGTTTGACCTGGCTAGTTCCACGTAGCATCCCACGTGGAACTCGAGTTTTTGAGGCTCGAGGTCTAAGCCATATACCCAGAAAGAAACCAGAAAAAAATTAGAGCATGAAGAAAAAAAAAATAGAGCATGAAGAAAAAAAAAAAAAACCCGAAGAAGAAGAAAGAAGTCGCAAGCCAGAAGAAAAAAAAAAATGGAAAACCAGAAAGGCCGGCGCGACCGGGCTGCAGTGCGGCAGGGTCGGCGCGAGCCAGGGCTCGCGCGGCCCGGGTCGCAGCGGTCGCGCAGCCTGCGCGACCCAGGGCTCGCGGGGCCTGCGCGACCCAGGGCTCGCGCGGCCTGCGCGACTCGGGCCGCGCGAGCCCTGCGTCGCGCGCGACCCTGGCCGCGCTGCGGGCGCCGGTTGCGCCGGCCTGGGGTTGCCGCTCTCTTTTTTTTTTTTTTTTTTTTTTTTTTTTTTTTTTTTTTTTTTTTTTTTTTTTTCTGATGAGCACATATATGGTATTTCAGCATCTTTTTCTAGATTCTTTCTCTCTCTCTGTGATCTGATTTTTTTTTTTGGTATTTTGGTTTGTCTCTCTGTGATCTGATTTTTCTTTTTTTGGGTATTTTGGTTGGTAGATGAGAGACTTAGATACTTGAAATATTTTCAAATTTTTTTATTTGAAAATCGAGTTTCTGAGACTCGAGGTCCACGTAGACGCCACGTAGACGGCACATAGACCTCGAGTCTCAGAAACTCGAGTTCCAAACTCGACTTTCTGAGACTCGAGGTGCTACTAATCAATATTGTTTCTGAACCGGGCTAACTAACTAAATAGTTATAGAAAAAAAAATAGTTACCTATTTCCTTCCATCTCCATCCCCAAGATTTCAGTTGCTGACTTGTCAAAAAAACAACAACAACAAAAATAATTTAGGAGTGAGAAAGAAAAAGAAATAAACAGTTAAGCAAAAAAAAAAAAAAAAAACAGAGAAAACACACGGAGAGAGAGAGAGAGAGAGAGAGAGGCGCACGTTAACCATTCTCGAAGCTCTCTGCAATACACAATTTTATCAATCTCTCCTCCTCCTCACAATCAATCGAAACGATTCTTTTTTGTTTTTCTTCTTCTTTTTTTCTTTCTCTTTCTAATTCGTGGTTTTCTTTGCTTTTTTGATTTGTTTCTATTTTCGTTTCGGAATTCAACGAGCCTAAATTCATCGAAAACCGTTAGCATTTGGCGAATTTAATCCGAATTTCTCATCTCAGATTCAAAAAACACAAAAGTATTTTTTTTTTTTGGTTGATTTTTCTCAGCTCAAAATTGACGAGTTCCAAAAAATTCGAATTTCTAGGGTTTCGGTTATGCGAATTTGAGCTTGTTTTCGGAGCTCAGATTGATCGTAAAAGCTTTCTAAATTTTGTGGTTTTTTTTTTTTTTTTTTTTTTGGCATTGTAGATTTCTAGGGCTTTTTTGGTTTGAATTCAGGAGCTGCATTATCAAATTTGGTTGTTGTTGTTGTGGTTATGGGGTAGATGAAGGAATTGGTTTGTTTTCCACAATCTGCGTTGGAGAGTACATTGCTGTTGATTCTTGTTTTACATGAAGCAAGTGGCGTATGGTTTTGGATCGTGTAATTCAAATGGGCGTTGGTTCTGTGACTCAGCAGAAGCAGCTTCTGCTGATATTGCAACTTGAATGGCTGATTTGCAGAGAGCCGGTCTCGTTGAGAGGGACGTAGACAAGGTTTAAATCCGTTCTCGCCTTTTGCTTTCGTTTCGCGTTTTATATCATGTTGGATGCTTTTAATTCAATGGCATTTTGTTAATTTAGATAGAAAAAAATTGTTTGCGTTTTTGTTGAAGAGTGAATGGTATACATGTGGCCGAAGTTGACTAGTTTGTTAAGGATCCATAATTGACCCCAAAACCTTGGAATTAAGGCGTTGCTGTTGTAATCTAAGAGTGAATTAATTTGCAGTAGCAGGGGCCCAATGTTTAGGTTATTAGTGTGGGGTAGGTCCTGAGTTCTAACCCTCTGGAGCTACTATGATTACGCTTAAGTAGGGTTATACCATTATACTTGGATTAAAAAATAAGTACTCATAATTTTTATAATTTCATATTAAACCATATAATTTTTATAATTTTAAATTAAACTCTAAAATTTAAGAATGCCCACAAATTAAACCTTATAAGTTTTGTTAGTTTCGAATAGAACTTTGGACTTTGAACGATGGAAAGGTTGCATAATTTCAATACACAAAGGGTAACTTCTTTTTTGGGCTGCTCTTAGCTCATTTGTAAAGGAAAGCTCATTTGTAAAGGAAAAATGCTATTTTGACCTACAATAAAAGTTTGTAACTTCTTCTTTTTTTTATATGTATTTTATTTATTTTTCCTTTAATTCAAAATTTTTTTACTTATCCATAATTATTTTTTTGTAATATAAGTTTGTCTGGGATGCATTCGAATCATATTTATGTTTCTAATTTGTAGGCTGAAAGGGAAGCAAGAACCAGGAGGGGCAACAATTACATGATTATATTTATTGAAGTGTGGTCTCTATATATGGTTTGGTTATGATGTCTTTCATTCCTAATTCTGGTCTGTAGCCACTAAAGATACTAAATATATATAATAATATCACCTAATCCAATTATGTATTTAATTTACCCTCTATTGACTATTGTTTCCTAATTTCTAAGAGTATTTATGGGCTGACTTGGGGTAATATCCATGGATTCTCCTATGTCCTCCATAGTAATTAAGATGGGTCTTTATCTTTATTTTGAGTTAGCATTTTTTTTCCCCTTAACCCTTGTGTCTTTCATAATTTGCTATTTACTACCTTCCTCTTTATCATTAGTTACCACTGAATCTAAACAAGTAAAGGGTGTTTGAGATAGAAAGATGATAAAATACTACTTGTCTTAAAAATTTAAAAAGCCCTAAAGATAGGGACAGAGCCAGAACTTGAAGTTAAGGGGGCAGCTTTGCTACTAGTTGCGTGCGACTGCCCGAGCCTCTAGCTCTATTGCTTAACTACTAAGGGTTTTTTTTTTTTTTAAATTTTTAAAGGGCTGAGTTGTTTGTTTTGGGTAAAATTGGTTGATTGAGTTTAATTGCTTTTAAGCTATTATTAGTAATTTTTGTTGTTGGGCTAATTTTTTTGGACTTGTATATTTTATTTTAGATTTTAGGTTTATAAATTTTTTTATGCCCTTTAAAATGAATAAAATTCTAGAGTTACAAATGAGCCTAGATGCAAACCAATAAGAATTTAATTCCTCAATAATTTGTAAAAATGTTATAGAAAAGTTTGTGACTATAATATTACTTTTAAAATAATCAACGATATTGTTAATAGGAGTGCAAAGTGTAAATTTTATAAAACAAAATTGCTAAAATTTATACCTATATATATACTAATTTAAAATAAAATAAAAAAATTATGGGGGGCCATTGCCCTCATGGTCAAAGTCTCCCTCCATCCCTGCCTAAAGAAATGATGAATTTATTAATTTAACCATTATTCTAACATAAGAGATCTCTTGAAGATCTTTTGATAAAAGAAATTAACAATCTAAAAAATAATTGCACATGCTTTGTATAGTTTTTATTTTTATTTTTTCTAACAAAGTATGTAGAGTCTTTAATATCCGTCTATTCTCTCAAGTGTGTGTAATTTCTTGTCCCATTACCATACATCAAGTAGTTACAAAAACAAATCTCTTAGGGGTCTATATATCTTACGCTACATGATATATAAAAGTTAAAAAATAATTAACGATACGTTTTCTATTTTGACAACTATGACGACAATAACAATGCTTCACAATTGTCTAACCCTAAAATTTCGAACAATTATGCACTGTAATAAGCTGTAGGGGAAGAAGTGTGGAGCTTTAACCAGAAATTTTTTTTTTCCTATTTTTAGGGGAAATATATAAAAATTGAAAAATAAATTCCTCTTCAAAAAATAAAAATAATTGTTCCTACTAGTAAGTAAAAATATAGCCTTCACATTATAACCAATTTCATGTTACTTCTATGGTGAATTGGTTGGAGCCGTGCAGTAATTTATATCCTGCCTATGCAATGCAACATAAGGTTGTCACACTTTACTTACTTAATATCATCCTACAGTCAATTATCTCCTTGGAAATTTGATTGAAGCATTTTTTTTTTCCTTCACGAGTTTTAATCTTTTTCTCAGACTCTTAGTTTTGTGATTTCTGTTAAAACTGAAGAAGAATTTCATGTAGAGAGTTGGTATTGAAACCAGAATTGTTTGAAGGAGGAATAGAAAGATCATTTTCAATGTTGGAAGCCTTGAATGGTCCTTCCCAGCCTTGATACCAAGAAGAAATTCACAATCTCTCTAAATAAAAATACCAAAAAATTATTTCTTAGTAAAAAATTGTTATAAATGAATAATACATTGAGTTTCCTCCATATATACACATCTAACTAGTGAGAAAAGGAAGAGAGAGAAAGAGAGAGCGGGAAAGCTGTAACTAACCCCAAACTCTAGGCAATGGCTAAACTAATAATCAACTAAATACATACATGTGGCAATTGGTGTGACTGATTCCACTTAGAGCACTAGCAATAGTGGTGCTAAATAGCTATATTGCTATTTTTAGTACCACTAATACTTAAAATGCATGCTACAGCAATGGTGCTATAGCTAAAAAATTTTAGTTTCTTGCTATAATGCACAGCCATTTATGGTTGTGCACTATAGCAAGAAACTAAAATTAAAATAATAATAATAATAATTAAAATCTCTCTCTTCTTTCATTAAAAAAAAATATTTTATCTTTTCTTTCTTTTTCTCTCTCTATTTGGCTTCTCTTCTTTCTTTCTTTCTTTTTCCTTCTCATTTTTTTTTCTCTCTCCCTCATCACTGAGACCCATCTCGCCCAGTCCATCTCTTCCTTGTTTTGGGTTTGTTTCTGGTTTGTGCTCCATCTCACCCATTCCTCCATGCCGCCGACCTATCTCGCCCAGTCCTCCATCTTACCGTTCACCCAACATCGATCCAAGCTCCATTGCTGACCCAAGCTCCATCGCCAATCCAAGCTCAATTGTCGACCTAAGCTTCATTGTCAATCCAGGAATTCGGCTTTGGTGGTGTGGTTGGATTTTGTGGGTTTCTCTAGGTTTCGTGGTGGCAGTTTGGCTGGGTTTCGTGAGTCAGTGGTGGTGTGGCTGTGTTGGTGGTGATTTGTGTGATGGTTTTTGGCTAATTTGGATTTTTGGCAGTGGTTGTGGGTGGTTGTTTTTGGCTTGCTAGTTGTTGTTGGGTGATTGTGGGTGGTTGTTCTCAGTTGGCAGTGGTTGTGGATTGTGCCATTGATCGATTTGTAATGTTTTTTTGGTAGTGAGATGTATTATTTTATTGTAGTAGATATTTTATTTTATTGTGATGTTTATATTATTTTATTATGTTGAAAGCTAAAATAGATTCATTGTTGCTGGGTGTTTTGTAAAATGAGTGGGTAAAATAGATAAAATAGTTTTTTGTGGTGTCAAATAGCTAAAAAAATAGCTTCACTGCTATAGATGCTCTTATTAAGTATTAAGCAAAACGGCACTACTTCACTACTTTTTTTAATAATTGTATTATGAAACGATGTCGCTCAATTTAAGATATTGAACTATAAAACAAATTCGTTCTCTTTTTTTGAGAAACAAACACACACATATGGGAGAGGGAAAGGGGTTCTAACGCAAAAATATACCACACATCCACTCCAAAGTTATGGTAACTTTCAACCTTACTTTTAATAATGGTCTTTACTTAACTTAAAATATTTAATTTAAATACATTTGAAGTTGCACTTTTAAATCAAGAATAATTTATCATTTTTCACATCTTTTTCATCAAAATGCTTAGTTAAAAAAATATATATATTCAAAGAATCTTATTTTATTGTCCAAGGCTCCAAGCCGCTCATTTTTACTTTAATTAAACCAATTGGGTTTGTATTTCAAGTTTAATATCAAATATAGTTGTTGTGATTAAAAAATGAAAAAAAAAAAATTCTTTTGAGAAAAATGAAAGAAAAAAATAATAGAGAAAAAGTGAAGCATGCAATACTAAAACACAAAAAATTTTAGTTTTTGAAACTACAGCTATTTTGTTTTTGTGATTTTTGAAACTGGGTTTGTTTGCTTTTGATTTTGATGTTTTGGGCCTCTAATAAAGGAGACCTCAACCACATGTAGGTAAGGTAGGCCTAATATCATTCACATCTCATATCTTCAAACTATTCTATTTTATCATTCCAAAAAATCACTTTATCAATTATACAATACCATTTTACAATACACTCAGCATCTCAACTTTTATTTTCTTATACAATGCATTTAAATAATATATTTAGACAATAAAATATTATTTAATTTCTCTCTCTCATCACCTCCATCACCACTGTAAAGACCCGAAACCCTCACCACAAAAGCTCAAACAAACTCCAAATAAACCATGAGCACAGAAACCCACACCTAAGCTGCACAACCACCTGCCCATGCCGTTGCACCACCAGACCCATGCCGTTACACCTACTGCCCAAGTCGTTGCACCACCAGACCTACGTCGCTGCATCCACTGACCACGCCATTACCCACCAAAATCACACCTATTGAAATCAACCCACACCACAACACGACCCATCATGTAGCCACCAACTGACCCACACCATCCAAACCCACCACTTAACCCACGACTTGCCACCACCATCATCAACAAAACCTGCCACCACCATCATCACACAACACCACTTCCCATGTCGTTGCACCACCATCATCAACAACACAACCATCACCCCACCACTGTTGCGCCACCCAAATCACAACAAACCCAAACCCCACTGTAACAACCACCATACAGCACCATTGCCACCCACCGACCCAAAACCCACTCCCACACAGATCAAAATCCACTTGACCCACACAACCCACATGACCCAACACTAACCCACCGTGATCTCCATTGCTAACCATTGTGAAGCCACACAATCTTCACCCACAAAACACAACAAAAATTTATGAAAACTGAATTACTTAATTTGCCGCTAGGTAGCTCAATTTTGTTTAAGCTTGAAGGAAGCGGATTTGTCGCTGGAAAGCTTGAAGGAAGTGGATTTTGTTGACCCACGCCGAAACCCACGCAGAGAAGGAAAAATGAGAGAGAGAGAGAGAGAGAGAGAGAGAGAGAGAGAGAGAGAGAAGTAATACATATGAGAGAATAAAAAATTATTTAAAGTTATACAATCTTGCTATAGTGCATTCTACATGTAGAATGGCATTGTAGCAAGATTGTAAAAAAATTAACAATTGTTGATTTTGCAATTCCTGATGTGGAAGGTTTTTGAGGGACAAATGTTAAATAAAAGCAAGATATGACATTTAGCATTCTGGATATGAATGCTCTAAGTGAGTTTCTGTAATGGGTATGGCTTACCTCTAGTACTTTTTTAACTGGAATCTCCTTTTATTTTATTGAGAAACTACCACATCACCACTAACTAAATAAAATGTGGAGATTAAAATTCATTATTACTTATCATTGTATATTTAAAATAACAGGAGATGTCCAGTTAAAATAGTACTAAAAGTAAGTCAAACCCTTCTATAATTACCCTACAAAATTAACCTTTTTTTTTTTTTTTGAGAAAGCCTACAAAATTAACTTAATTTTTTAAGTTATAAAAGAATGAAGTAGACTATTACATTTTGAAGTTAAGTGACCTTTATTTTTTTATGTGATCCTTCTTCTTCTTTCATTGTAACATTGTCCAACCCTTCTTTAAATAGAAAAATGAGGGCAAAAAAAAAAAAAAAAAAAACTGACTCCTTGTTGCTAAAAAAAGTCTTTTTTTTTTTTTTTTTAAATAAATTTTTTTTCCCCTTTCTTAGGCATATAGAATCATAGAATTGTCAATTATTACAACTATATAATGTCTATTTCTTTATTTTACAAAAGCATGAACACTAATTTAATGTGTACACACTCAAATTTGGACTCGGAAGATTCCATTATGGACCAAAGGCGCTTACCTTGCCAAAGGCCTTGTAGCTGAATTGACACCTCCCCATGCACAAAGTGCTTGGGGGTCTGGGAGGAAAGGGTTTGAGCTGCGGGGTTAGCAGCATGTTGTAATTATTTTTCAAAAAAAAAAAGAAGGCGCTTACCTTTCCTGCCAGCCCACTTTGCGCCTAAATTTTTGGAATTTTTAGTCAAAAGAAGCAGAAATTTCAGGAGACTTCTCATTTGCTAAAAACACTTATCTCAAAAAAAATAAAATAAAAAATAATGCCATCATAATCTCATGGTCATACACATCCTTCTTATATATATATATATATATATTAATTATTGAGGTGATAAATTTAACCATAATTTATTATTAACATCATTTTCATTAGTACTATACTACTAGAATATGCTTAATTTAGTGATATTACATGTTATTCTCTTTTAAAAAAAGAAAAGACTATGAAAAACATTGTGTTCTAGACTCTTTTTTAATTTTTTTGTTAAATTGTGTTCTAGAAATCATTCCTCTCATAAATTAAGGTAGAAAATGAGAAGGGAAAATAAATAAATAAATAAAAAGTTTGAATTTGGTAAGGATGAGGTGTCAAACCTATGTTTTATACCATCCAATAAAAGATTGTTACATCAATAATTTACTTAAAATTCAATATATCTTGTCAAATGCCTTATAGCTGAATTGACACCTCTTCATGCACAAAGTGCTTAGGAGTTTACAGGAGAAAGGGTTCGAGTTACGAGATTAGCAGTATGTTGTAATTATTTCTCAAAAAAAAAAAAAAATTCAATATATCTTACCATGAGTCCAAATTTGGTAAGGAGGGGGTATAAAACTCACATTTTACACCATTCAATAAGAGATTGATACATTAGTATATGATAAGATTATGTGATATGTTGGGACTAGAGAGATAAAATATGAGTTTTACACCACTTCTTTACAAAATTTAATCTCTCCTACCACACCTAATAATAATGAATTTGGTTTTCTTTCAATACTTTTTTAATTGGAAATTTATTTATTAAACTAAAATACTGTCCCACAAATTTTTGTTTTGTTTTTGGGTTATGGGCCCACTTGAAATCTTACAAAGAAACTTTTATTTCATTATTTTCAGTTAAAAAGACAAAAAACCAACCATACCCATCTCCATCCCCAAGATTTCAGTTGCTGACTTGTCAAAACAGCAACAAAATTTTTTTTGGAGCGAGACAGAAAGAAAAAGAAATAAACAGTTAGAACCAAAAAAAAAAAAAAGGGAGAAAACACAGGGAGAGAAAGAAACAGAGAGAGAGAGAGAGAGAGAGAGAGAGGCGCACGTTAAGGCGCAGGTTAACCATTCTCGAAGCTCTCTGCAACACAATTTTATCAATCTCTCCTCCCCCAATCGAAACGATTCGTTTTTTTTTTTCTTCTTTTTTTGGTTCTCTTTCTAATTCGTGATTTTCTTTGCTTTTTTGATTTTGTTTCTATTTTCGTTTCGGAATTCAACGAGCCTAAATTCATCGAAAACCGTTAGGCATTTGCCGAATTTAATCCGAATTTCTCATCTCAGATTCAAAAAACACAAAAGTGGTTTTTTTTTTTTTTGGTTGATTTTTCTCAGCTCAAAATTGACGAGTTCCGAAAAATTCGAATTTCTAGGGTTTCGGTTTTGCGCATTTGAGCTGTTTTCGGAGCTCAGGTTGATCGTAAAAGCTTTCTACATTTTGTGGTTTTTTGTTTTGTGTTTCTGGCATTGTGGATTGCTAGGGCCTTTTGGTTTGGGTTCAGGAGCTGCATTATCAAATTTGGTTGTTGTTGTTGTGGTTATGGGATAGATGAAGGAATTGGTTTGTTTTCCATAATCTGTGTTGGAGAGTACATTGCTGTTGATTCTTGTTTTACATGAAACAAGCGGCGTATGATTTTGGATCGTGTAATTCAAATGGGCGTTGGTTCTGTGACTCAGCAGAAGCAGCTTCTACTGATATTGCAACTTAAATGGCTGATTTGCAGAGAGCCGGTCTCGTCGAGAGGGACGTAGACAAGGTTTAAATCCGTCCTCGCCTTTTGCTTTCGTTTCGAGTTTATACATTATGTGTGATGCTTTTAATTCAAATGGGATTTTGTTAATTTTAGATGGAAAAAAATTGTTTGTGTTTTTGTTGAANCTGGAATCTCTTTTTGTTTTAATGAAAATTTTCATATCATCCATTAATAAAATAAAATATGGAAATTAAAATCCACTACCATATGTCATTGTACATTTAAAACAAAATGACATATTCAATTAAAAAAGTACTAAAGGTAAGCTAAACCTAATAATAAAATCTCAATAAACTCCTAATTTGGTTGGATTTATATATAGATATTAGAATTGATTGAGTATGGTTGTGCTTATGCTAAATAAATGATAAGATGATGTGCATGTTGGAATTAGAAGTAAAACACAGGTTTTACCCACATCCTTACAAAATTTAATTTAAAAAAAAAAAAAACCAACTTTGTATGTGTGCAACTCAATTAAAAAAAAAAAAAAAAGAAGAGAAATAAAAAAAATATCTAAATTTTTAATGTCATAACAATGACACCACCTAAATTAAAAATTCTCAAAGCATGCAATCTGTAAACCTAGCTGATTATAAAGGACAATTTGGAATGTTACACTAGAGAATGTTGTTAGATGAAGAAAGAAATGAAATTAGAATTGCATTTTGTTGAAAGGGTGCCAAAATTGGTAGTGCATGCTTATTTTTAAACAGTGGTGCATACTTAAGCCATTCAAATAGAAAATCACTCATTGAATAGTTACATATACGCTCTTTTTGTTTTAGTGACGATGTTTTCAAAACACATTTTTCATAAAGCTATCTCATTTTCCTATTTTTGGTAGCAATCTTAAATGAGTTGAAAAACAATTTTCTAACCTCCCTTATTTAGCTTGCTGTAAGATAGAATTGTTTTCCCAAAAAAAAAAAAAGTGAAAACAATCCCTAAAAATAAGTCATACATTTTTTATTGACTAAATATAGTTTTCTTTTAACTCATTTTTTTTGATACTATCAAGCATTGGAAAATACAAAAAAACAACATTTACATAATGTTTTCTATCAAAATGGAAAACATTATGTACTGGAATAGTTACATATACATGATACACTATATACCTCTTCTTGTATTATTTTTAAGTTATGAACACTCAAATAATCTTCTAATGGCTTGATCATGATAATTGTAAAGTGATCAAATTTGATACCTAACTCACTTTTGAATATTAACATGTCTGTGAATGTGATTAGGTATATTTTAACTCATGCTACATGATTAATCTCAATCTTTCACTCCTCATGGGACTCATATTATATATATATATATATATATATATATATATTATATTAATAGCCAAAATTGGGAGAAAATCTAATTAACTTATAAATTAAGTGGTTTTTTTTTTTTTTGGTTGATTTTTCTCAGCTCAAAATTGACGAGTTCCGAAAAATTCGAATTTCTAGGGTTTCGGTTTTGCGCATTTGAGCTGTTTTCGGAGCTCAGGTTGATCGTAAAAGCTTTCTACATTTTGTGGTTTTTTGTTTTGTGTTTCTGGCATTGTGGATTGCTAGGGCCTTTTGGTTTGGGTTCAGGAGCTGCATTATCAAATTTGGTTGTTGTTGTTGTGGTTATGGGATAGATGAAGGAATTGGTTTGTTTTCCATAATCTGTGTTGGAGAGTACATTGCTGTTGATTCTTGTTTTACATGAAACAAGCGGCGTATGATTTTGGATCGTGTAATTCAAATGGGCGTTGGTTCTGTGACTCAGCAGAAGCAGCTTCTACTGATATTGCAACTTAAATGGCTGATTTGCAGAGAGCCGGTCTCGTCGAGAGGGACGTAGACAAGGTTTAAATCCGTCCTCGCCTTTTGCTTTCGTTTCGTGTTTATACATTATGTGTGATGCTTTTAATTCAAATGATATTTTGTTAATTTTAGATAGAAAAAAATTGTTTGTGTTTTTGTTGAAGAGTGAATTGTATATACATGTGGCCTACCCTAACTAGTTTGTTAAGGATCCATAACTGACCCCCGAAATCTTGGAACTAAGGCTTTGTTGTTGTAATCTAAGAGTGAATTAATTTGCAGTAGCAATGGCCCAATGTTTAGGGTCTTAGTGTGGGGTAGGTCCTGAGTTCTAACCCTTAGGAGCTACTATGGTCACGCTTAAGTAGGGTTGTACTTGGCTTAAAAAATGAGTACCCATGATATTGTTTTTTAAATCATATGGACCTGTTGGTTAGTGAGAACTTTTTTGCATGTTCATTAGTGATATTTTTGGCTTATTCTTGTCAATATTTTAATGTTATACACAGCAACAACAGAGTAGGTGGTAAGCAGCATTCCTGTTCAATTAAGGTGTTGAATCATGAAGTATTAGTCTCCCATTATCACATTTTTGTTTTTATTTTCACAAATTATGCTCTTGTATGAGAACACCTGGAGCTCTTTTTTTGATGAACAACACCTGGAGCTCTTGTAGTGACTTTATTTTATGTTTTAAATTACAGGCCATTGCATCACTTAAAAAGGGGTCATATCTGCTAAAGTATGGACGCAGAGGGAAGCCAAAGTTCTGCCCATTCCGGCTTTCTTCTGTGAGTTACTCTGGCAATTTGGAATTGTTCCCTTTTCTGAATTCTGCACTAACCCGTTAACGAAATTGTAAAAAGGACCATAAAAATTAAATTAGGTGGTTGAAATGATGGAGATTTATAACCTGGCTGAACCCAAACCAGAGAGAAGAGTTCAGTCATACTTGGGACATCTGACAGCAAAACAGGTTTGCCTAGTCATGATTAAACCCCAAAAAAAGTAATTTGGATAACCTGATTGTGGTCTTAGTTTGATTTGTCCTTTATATAGAAGATACATTTTCACCTAGAATGCCAACAACCTAAACTGAAAGATGTTGCCAGTCTTTTTGCTAGGTCTCAGCAAAACTCAGCTTTGGCTGAAAACCAAGAATGGAATGTCTTTAATATATAAAACATATTTTTTTTTTGATAGGTAAGAAAGTAATATTATTAAAAATAAAATAGAAAAAGAATACAATATATAAAACATATTTCTTTTTAACTCCCCAAATAACGTGCACAGAATATAACAGTGAAAGAGGATACTCTCTTACTATATTGGTTATCTGGTTTGGAATTGTTAAACATAGATTTTTCACACCATACGTGGCTGTATATCAGTTGATACATTTTCCAATAAGCAGCAAAGAAATCCTTTGAAAAAAAAAAAAAAAAAATCCTTTTGTGCTTAAAGTTACTCTCTAGGGTGGCTAAGCCTCTAAATTTATTCTATTTAGAAGAAAAATAAAATCAAATAAACTTTGTTCAAATTCCTTTTGCTTCTAGTGGCAGAATTATTAAGATTTGCATGAAAGAATTTACAAACTAAGCCTTATTGAGGTTTAGGGACACCTACTTGTTGTTGGGTGGATAACATAGGAAAAATAAGGGAATTTGTCTATGTGCGGTTGTGGTGGGTTTAGGGTTAGAAGGATTTGTGGAAATAGAATTTAAAGTTGTTATTACTTAATAAAAAATAAAAATAAAATAAGGATTTAGAGTTGTTAGAGAAAGTGTTATGGGATTGTGTTAGGATTTTTATATTTTTTGTTTTTACAATTTCGTTAACGGGTTAGTNTTTTTTTTTTTTTTTTTTTTTTTTTTTTTTTTTTTTCAGGATGAGTCTGCATTGATATGGTACTCTGGCAATGAAGAGAAACAACTTAAAATAAGTCAAGTTTCACGGATTATTCCTGGACAGCGAACTGTAAGTTTCTATAGTCATTCTTTCTTTCCTAGAAAATGGTGTGGGGTAGCCTCTCAAGCTACTGTTGAACTGATTTTGTCAGATCTCAGAAAAAAATTCAAATAAACTTTGCACAAGTTTAAATGAATGTTTTAGTTGAAGTTTATATTTGAGATTTAAACTTCAGTTGGTTTAATTAGAACCCTTTTATTATTGTCAGAATTTTTAATATTTTGTTTCTCTTTTTCTTTACTTAGATAATATATTCATTCTATTCTATCATTTGCTTATCCTTAACTCTCAAAATTTAGACATTTATAACTTTGGATTTATCTTTCAGGCAATATTTCAGCGGTATCCTCGGCCTGAAAAGGAATATCAATCATTTTCACTTATATACAATGATAGGTCCTTGGATTTGGTGAGTGTGTTTCTGTGGTCTATTCTTTTTTCTTAAAAAGGCTCATTTAGTTGATCAATGACAATAAAGCATAGAAATCACTAACTGAAAATTGTTTTGTCACTGTTGTTTGTAATGATCTTAGTTGCTTCATTTGTTAATTTGTGAAAAATAAGGCAGGATGCCATCTTAGAAATTATATGTTTTTTCTGAAACCATTCCCAAATTTTGGTACTAAAACTTGGTTGTTGTTGTTGTTGTATTTGCTTGGCACTATTACCAACCAATGGACAGATATGTAAAGACAAGGAAGAAGCTGAAGTTTGGTTTGCTGGTCTCAAGGCATTGATTAGTCGAGCTAACTACAAGTGGAAAAGTGAATCAAGATGTGGCAGTGTATCATCAGATAGTCTACATTCTCGTACACGAAGAAGTTCTCCATCTATTGCTCCATTTGTCAGTAGCAGTGAACTTTTTAAAAAAATTTATTTATTTATTTTGTATTTAGTTTAATAAAGTTCTGGTAACTATTAAGCATTTACAGTTCGCTTGGGTTAATATTTTTTAAATTACAACAGGATCCAGGAGATACAGAAGAGGTTCCTCGTGAGAATATACCACAGACTAGACTGGGGAAGGCATTCAGCGACATAATATCATATACAGCAGCCGATAAAAGTTCCTATCAAGCTGAATCAGTTCCCAATTCCACATTAACATCGTCACCTGTAGACAACTCAAATGGTCAAAATTCAGGAACAGAGATATTTCGAGTTAGTTTATCTAGTGCTGTGAGCTCATCAAGCCATGGATCTGGTCATGATGATTTTGATGCCATAAATGATGTTTTCATTTGGGGAGAAGGTATTGGGAATGGAATGCTGGGTGCTGGCACGCGTAGAGTCGGGCTTGGGAATTCATATGGTTCCAAGATGGATGCCCTTCTCCCTAAGGCATTGGAATCAAAAGTAGTTCTAGATGTTCATAATATTGCTTGTGGTGGCAGACATGCTGTGCTTGCCACAAGACAAGGGGAGATCTTTAGCTGGGGAGAGGAGTCTGGAGGCAGGCTTGGGCATGGTGTTGAAGTGGATGTTTCCCACCCAAAGCTCATTGACACTCTTAGTGGTATGAACATTGAATTAGTAGCATGTGGGGAGTATCACACTTGTGCTGTTACACGTTCTGGAGATCTTTATACATGGGGGGATGGTACTCACAACTTTGGTCTGCTTGGGCATGGAAGTGAAGTTAGTCATTGGATTCCTAAAAAGGTAAGTGGTATAATGGAGGGTATAAATGTAGTATCTATCTCTTGTGGACCTTGGCATACAGCTGTTGTGACAGCAGCTGGCCAGTTGTTTACGTTTGGGGATGGATCCTTTGGTGTCCTTGGCCATGGTGACTGTAGTAGCACAAGTATCCCCCGGGAAGTGGAAACTTTGAAAGGACAGAGAACTACAAGGGTTGCATGTGGTGTTTGGCACACTGCTGCAGTCGTTGAAGTGACAGATGAATTATCTAATTCTGAACCTTCTGGTTACTCTTGTTCTGGAAAGCTGTTTACCTGGGGGGATGGAGATAAATGCCGACTTGGTCATGGTGATGAAGAATCTAGACTAGTTCCAGAGTGCGTCACTGCATTGGTTAATCAAAGTATTTGTCAAGTAGCCTGTGGCTATAATCTCACAGTTGCTCTGACGACCTTGGGACAAGTATATACAATGGGGAGTACTGCCTATGGACAGTTGGGCAGTCCTGAGGCTGATGGAAAACTTCCTAGTCGCGTAGAAGGTAAAATTTCAAGAAGTTTTGTAGGGGAGATTGCCTGTGGCTCATATCATGTTGCAGTTCTGACTTCCACAGCAGAGGTTTATACTTGGGGAAAGGGTTCAAATGGGCAATTAGGCCATGGAGACAATATTCATAGAAATACACCTACACTTGTCAATTTTTTAAAGGATAAGCTAGTAAAGAGTGTGGCCTGTGGTTCAAACTTTACATCTGTTATATGTCTTCATAAATCTGTATCTAGTGCTGACCACTCTATATGTACTGGTTGTCATAATCCTTTTGGTTTCAGAAGAAAACGTCACAATTGCTATAATTGTGGGCTGGTTTTTTGCAAAGCTTGCAGTAACAGAAAATCTCTGAAAGCTTCTTTAGCTCCAAATATGAACAGGCCATATCGGGTCTGTGATGATTGTTATATGAAACTGAAGAAGGCCCTGGAATCTGGTTCTATTCTGCGACCTCCTAAATCCAAAAATGGAAATATGTGTCATAAATCCAATGAGGCCATAGATAAAGAGACTCGAGGTAATAAACTACAGACAACACTCTCCAGATTGTCATCTTTTGGCTCGGCCAATCAATTTGAAACCAGGCGTTCAAAGCCTGACATGAAAACGGAATTGCGTGATAGCCGTGTCTTTCACACTCTGAATGAAAATTTTCAGTTTGGGGGAATTTATTCCATAAAAGCATCAGATTCTCTTGTTGCAACGTCAAAGAAAGTTTCATCAACTTCCCTTCCTGGTTCCAGAATGGGTTCTCGATCAACATCTCCTGTTTCAGAAAAGTCAAGCCCAGCTCGGTTTTCTGAAGAAATTTTTGATTATTCGAAGAATAGAAATGGCAGATTAAGTCAAGAAATCATAAATTTAAGGGCCCAGGTAAGCATATTGAAAATGTTTTATTTACCTCATGCATGCATAGATCTAAATTCTTATTTACTTCAAATTTTAGGAATGTGATAAACGTATTTGTCAATGCTCTAGAGAATCTTCTTCCCGAACCACCCTCCCGCCCACCCCTTTTTTTGGAAAGAATAAATTATAATATTGTGACTTCATTCCCTTATCCTTCCCTTTGGCACATTCAGCATATCTTCCCGAACCACCCTCCCGCCCACCCCTTTTTTTGGAAAGAATAAATTATAATATTGTGACTTCATTCCCTTATCCTTCCCTTTGGCACATTCAGCATTCTCTTTCTTCTTATGGGGAAACATGACCCAGTTGTGGGAGTTATGGAAGTATGTTCAGTTATAAAATAATCTGTTGAAAACAGCTGAAAGGTATGGTCACCGCATGACAAGTTTGTTCACCAAAGAAAATTATGTATGGGGCAATATTCAAGCCATTTTAAAAGCTCTGAGAGATCTAGATATCTTACTGCTACCTGAAGCCCGAAGATCTTTTTGTCACGTATTTCTGCTAGGGATGGCAGCGGGGCAGGTTGGGGTCAGATTAGGGGTGCTCCTGTCCCCTTTTTGGGGCAGGGAAAACCTACGCAGGGATAGTTGGGCATGAGGTGGGTTGTAGGTATTTCCATCACTAATAAGGTGGCTTTGACATTAATGAGGTAACAGATTATGTTTAAAAAAATCAAATTATAAATACAATGTGTAAAAGAGATTGAATTTTATATATGTATATATATACAAATATATAAAATTAAATCCCTTTTACACATCGTATTTATAATTTGATTTTTTTAACGTATTCTATTACCTCATTCAGGGTGGGGTGACACGCGGCAGGAAGAGTAAAACCTATCCACACCCCATCACCTCTTTGAGGCAGGGAAAACCTGCACGGGGCAGAGTAGGGCAGGGTGGGTTATGCAGAGCAGGAAAGGGATTGGACCATTTATAGTAACTCAACTTCAAGAAAATACATTTTTTAAATGTAAAGTCACAAAAAGATAGGACCGTTTACAGTGCTAATGATGTACAGGCTCCCACAATGTGTGATGCACAATGGTGAAGTTGAAGCTTTTGAAACTTAGTGAAGTCAGCAAGTTAAAGTTCTGAAGGGTCTGGGGAGTGCTTGATTTTCCAAACAAATCAGTGATGGTGAATATCACTAAAATCAACCCATTTATGTATGTTTTCCTCAGGAACAACAAACTAGTAGTGATATGAATGGCACTCAATATCCGTGGTGAGAAGTAGTTTCAAAATTGTAAATATGTAATGCAACATGGAAATATCTGTACTTGCATTATACACAATTCAGTATTTAATTAGAATGCCTACTTATAGTCTTCCTGAAAATGAATTTTTATATGATGAAGCTATTCACAACTGTAAATGCACGCTAGCTCAGATGGCACCTCCTCTCCTTGTTAGAGCAAGACAGAGGGTGAGGTAGTATGTTCAAGAACTACAAGGTGCGTCTATAATTACCAATATAAAAAAGTGTAAAACTAATGTATGCAATGTTGCATAATGAGGGTACCTGATGCTTTGTAAGAAGGCTGCGTTTTCTGAAAAGCACGACAAACTTGTAAACTAAGCAGGTAGTCTGAAGTTGCAATAGAGTGGGGTAAATAAAACTACCAAGAAGCTGAGAGAAAGTTCACGGTTAACCTGTCAAACTCCAAAATTTTTTTTAGGTGTAGGTAAGATGTTACCTTTATTGCCAACTTGAAGATAAAAATGGTTGGTCCAATTTTCTCTTATTAGAGATAAACAGAAAGTCATCGTCTTTTTATACATGATATTGCTTATCTATAATTCTTTAGACTTCTTTACGTCAATTGTACATGAAGTAGTCTGTTTGCAATAGAATATTTCTGTACTTATAAAAAAATTAGAGAGAAACAGAGAGAGATCAGAGAATAAGAATGGACCTAGGAACAAAAAAAAAAAAGCATAGATTATGTAAAATAAAGTACCGAGATATACAGGAGTTTGGAGCTTGATAAGTCTATGCAACAGCTGAAACAAGAAAAGAAATAATGTGGTATTAACTGGACAAGAATAGCTATGTTTAAATAGTTTACTCCTGTCCATGAAAGCTACAATTTGAAGTATATGGCAAATCAATATACTCTCATCAACACTATAAATATTGCAATGATATTTGAATCTTTTTCCTGTCATATATTAATCTGAGAAACAACTGAATTTTGTCTGCATCTATCATACAGAGACTCTAGTGACTTGGTTTCCAACAGTTATATTGCATCAAACTTATGATTAACAATTTATCTACTTTTTTTTTTTTTTTTACTTTATACTAAGTAAAAATTGAATGATAAATACTTTATAGGTGGAAGATCTTACTAGCAAATCCCAACATCTTGAAGCTGAACTTGAAAGAACATCAAAGCAGTTGAAGGAGGTCACTGCCATTGCAGAAGATGAAAGCTGAAAATGCAAATCCGCAAGGAAGTTATCAAGTCTCTGACTGCTCAAGTAAGATATATAAATGTTCAAAGCTTTGTGGTTATTTTTCAGTATCATCAATAAGTTTGATTTCACTCACTCTATTATTTGGATTTGAAAGAACTAGTCCCTAGTAATTCTGTAATGATCAGAGTTTCAAGATTTAGTTATGGTGGGTTTTGACTTTTAAACTTTCAACTTAGGAGCAGAGAAGCTCTAATAGTGAAATGGCTTAGTGAGTCAGCTTGTATACATAATTGACCTTTAGCATAAACATCATATTATGAATATATTCTGTTTCTCCATAAGCTAATCGAAGCTATCCAAGTTGCAAAACTTCCACCACAAAACAAGTTTAATGTGCTTGTCTGGATAACTATGTTTCTTGCATATGGTGGGAATAAGTGAAGCTCCACCAAGGAATTCAAAAGCTCCACAAATCATTGACAATGCAGGTTTGGGTAGGAATCAAGGAATTAAACCCAGATAAAGTCTGTTGCCTGTTGCCCTTCCGATTACCATTTCGTAGGATTAACTAAAAAAGTTAGAACTTAGGACCAACTGAAAGAAGGACCGCGGGGAAAGTTCTCTAACCTGGGAAATTTTTTGTAATCCATCTTTTCTGGACGGAAAGGGTGAGTAGAATGGGCACGAAAACTAAACCTTCCTTCTTCGTAAAAATTATTTCGGTTTCACCAAGTTTTTTAGTTCCCCCAAACACTTGAAAATGAGAAACATTATTCGGAAAATATTATGTCGAAACAAACCAAAGTAGTAATATGATGAAAGACTGGATGGTAACAGAAAATTTTTCATGGTTTGAATAGCCTAACATGATAGTAGAGGACCTTCTCAATCACTAATTTACAAATAAAAATCATTAAGTGTTGTAACTATATATAGAGTTTTTATTTTATTTTATTTTTTGGGGGCCGCAGGGGCGGGGGGGGGGGGGGGGGTGGGGGTTACTTCTTATCTTTGCAACTATGTTGTTAACTAGTTAATAGTCTGATGTTTTAAATGAATTGTCCACAGCTGAAGGAAATGGCTGAAAGACTGCCAGGACATACTACCGGATATAATGAAGGCTCCATTGCTGAAAACACCTCCAATATTCAAAACCAGTTCTCCAATGAGAGCCATGCAGCAAACGGAACCATTTCAGAGGCTCAGTCAAATCGAAATTTAAAAGACAAAACCTTACGTAATGGAACCAAGCAACCAACTGGAAAGGGAGAGTGGGTGGTGCATGATCAACCAGGCGTCTATATAACTTTGTCCTCCTTGCCAGGTGGTGGTAATGAACTGAAACGTGTTCGCTTCAGGTATTTACACTTGCCTTTGTCAGTAGGAACATTATGATCTACTCAACAAAATTAGGAAATCAGTCTTTCCAAAATCAGGATAAAGTTGTCTATCAACCATCTCTCTCATTGTTCCGAGTATGACCTTTTTAATTAGGTGTTTATTGATAATCTACTCAACAAAGAATTAAGGCATACCTTCTCCTAGTAGGATTCAATAACAAGCAATTTTTTCAATTAACTGAAGTATTTTAGCCTTGTCATTGTTCTTATGCTGGTTTAAACTTTCAACTTGAATCATATTGTTAATTGGCATTCAATTTGCATACTTAAACCATCCTAGCCATCTGTCTCTGATCATGTTATTGGTGCTATGTCTACCTCTTCTGATTTTTCTGATCTTGCCTTTCATCCTTCTTTCCTCAATTCTGCTACATAAAAATAAATTCTAGATTAGATACTTGAATTCAATTCATTATAGTTTTTCTACGTTGTACTCCTGTCCTGTTCCCACAGATTATATAGCCCAATGCTCTGGGTGTGTATTATAAATATAATGAGTGAAATTTATGCATATGCACCTTTTAATTAGATAGCACCCTTTTTGCTTCCAATCTGGATAATTCTAAAATTTCTTTTTTTTCACTAAAAGAATCCTTTTTGGAAACTGAAGATACTTCTCTATATAAAAGCCAAAGGATTGAATCAATTTAATGGGAAAACATTGATGCCTTAATGTTGCTTTATGCTATATTTATCTAATTTTGTTCAGACCTTTGGCAAATTGGTTAGGCCTTCAACCATCTATCTCAGGCTCAACTTACTCGCCTCTTATCCTGGCAAAGTTTTAGCTCTGGATAGAGGACATTTTATACCATCTCTTCCTCTTTGATTTAAGCTATGTTTTCCAAAAGTAGTTTAGATGAGTGAAAGAATAAGATCAATGGATCTAGATATGTGGGACCACATATTGGTCCAACTTTTGATGCACCTGATACCATGTCATACCCAATTAAAGTGTACTATGTGCCCACAATATTGGAGAATAACCAATGCACTAATCACACTGATTTGATAATTTGATAGCTGGGAGAGGGGAAAGTTGAACCCTAAATGTTCTTGTTAGAAACATTAGGAGGTGCCAACCAGTCGAGCTACAAGGCTCTTGGTCGATGCACTAATCACACTGCATTAAGCAAATTAATAGCACCCAATATCTATATCTTCGTTCCAATGGGCCTCTCTCATAGCCTGATTTTTTTTTTGGAAAAACTGCAGAGCAAGGCTTTTATGTTATCTATAATTATGAAAAGCAGCAGCAACTTTATGATTACGTACAACCTCCCTTTACATAAAATAGTGAAACAATAACTTACTACCAATGAAAGGAAGCAGACCAAATTTTTTTACACAATACCATATATGACTCAATAAATCTAATGAATTCAGTGCAGCATGTTCAATTACCTCTGTGAACTGGTAATTGGATTTACCATGTGTACTGAACTCAATTTGCTTTTCTACAGCCGGAAGCATTTCACGGAAGAACAAGCGGAGAAATGGTGGGCTGAAAACGGGACCAAAGTATGTGAGCGACACAATATACTTACTTCATAGTAAAAAATACAGTTGGCAGTCTAGCATCCGCTGGAAGAAATCTAGCCTCATACAACTATTTTCCATGACCCTCTTCCTCTCCTCTGGAAACTGTAAATTTTTTTTTTTGGTCAATCATTCAGTGGAGTTTCATCATGGATCCAGGGTCAGAAATCAGAAAGGTAGACTGAGACACTAGAAAATTCAGAATATAGAAAGGAAAGCTTTTAAAGAGATAGAACAAATGGAAAGATGAAAATTTGATTTTGAGGAATTTGGATACTTGGCCTCTAATGCTAGTTAAAGAAGTTCCACACTGTTGCAGCTGGGTCTCACGTTTTTCTTTAGGCTAATAGGCTCTTGTTGTGCTTCCCCTTACCCCCCCTTTTTTTTAATATTATTTTTTCGTTTCCCCAATATTAGTCGCTTAACATTTTGTATACGTACTCTTCTTGACAAAAGGCCAAGATAAATCCATTTTTTTAAATGAAGTGGTACCCCATCTTTTTGGATGTAAAGGCAGATCAAAGCTACAGTGCAATGTGTGCTTGTAATTTACTGTGATTTCTAATCAGTGTACATTTTGAGAGAGAGAGAGAGAGAGAGAGAGAGAGAGAGAGAGTTTTCCTTGTGACTGTCAGTCCTAAATTATATAAATGTACTTACCAATAGGACCAATCACCAGGTCAAGGTTCGAGGAATTCGTTCAAACAGTTCATTTATAAAAAGAGCCAAGAAATGGGGTCCAAAAGTTGAGAGTTATGCTTAGTGCATTACATCATAAAGTGAATTCATTCTAAATGGAGAGGATGCTAAGGAATATCGGCCTCACAAGCTTCAGAAACTGCCATGTAAGGTCTTAGATACAAGGTTAGATTTCTTTCCAATGGAGAGATCCTAATACGATATTCCTCTGACCGTCTTCGCAAGCTTTAGAAACTACCATGTGAGCTGCCTTTGCCTGTGTCACAAGAGGATCAGTGCCAAAGACCAAATCAGTCCTAGCATAGATTATTTCTGCCTTGTGATTCAATAAGCAGCCACTGTACTCACCTGCTTTGTCCTTGTACCAGCATCGAAAAGTTGATTTTAACAAAGGATAATGGTGGAGAAGACCGAGCATTATACAGCCTCTAGTTGTTTGAAACAGCTTCCCATGATTCATGAGGAACATTCTAAACTGCAATGACTTAGCGAACCACCTGCATGGAATTAATTCCATCTCTCCTCTATCCCCAGCTCGATCCTGAGCATGCGGCTGGGTAGATGTGGAAGGCTCCCCTGGTTTTTGTGTAATGAAGTACTTAGTGGGCGAAAAAAGAAAAGAAAAAAATAGAGTTTTAAATCACCAAAATTTTCGATACCTTTAATTTTATAAGCAATTTCATCTTATGATGTTCACCCAGAAACATAATTCTCAAAATGTGGCACAAATAGAGCAATTTTATGAAAGTAAAATCCTAGCACTATAAAATTTTATTCTTTGATTTCTTCTTATTTAAGGTAAACTTGAACTCGTGCAACCCTCTGCCCGCAATAACTTCTACGGTTCTACCACAGTTGAAAGATAGGTTTAGAGTTTAGAAGTCTTGAAGGAACTCCATCACAAAATTGTGTACACCTGCTTCTGTGGTAGTCTCATGTTCCAAAAACCTAACTGTGCTTAGTCCAGGTTCTTTCCTCTTTAATCTTTTCCTTATGAATTCAAACTCTGAGAGAGAGAGAGAGAGAGAGAGAGAATAATGATGAACAGTAATGGTTTCTCAATGTTGTTTGATCAACCGTCTTAAAAGGCATAAAATTTTAGAAACATCTAGTGTAACTGAACCTAATTTATTCATTAATCCCTCCATTTTCATTACGCCTACATAATCTAAAAGCAGTTTTGGAGTAGAATTCAACATAAAGCTATGGTTATAGGAAAAGGTCAGACAAAGTAAGCTGAATAGAAGCATGAAAGATTTCTATTCCTTGATTTCTTTTAATCGCTATCAAGAATCAAATATTCAAATCCTTTGTCATCCTTTGATTTCTACCACAATCTTAGGACAGAGTCAGCAGTCTGAGAGAACTTTGAGTTTGCAAGGACCTGAATAGAAATAGATTGCACCTCTTATTGGGTCAGTCATCCAGACAATGAATAACAGTCAATCATTCAGTTGCTCTTGTTTTCCCAACTAGGTTCCCACACTGAGAATCCATCTCAATTATGCTACATCCAGCTTCCTTTATCAACTTTTCTTTCTCCGTCCCAACTGAATGACATTTCACTTCTTTCATTATGCTATCTTCCTTCATTTCCTGCATTCTTCTTTCTTCTGGCAACCTTCCAGCAATGGCATAAGTGCTAGAGAGAAGGATCGAATCTGTGGGATGTTCATCAAATATTTTGACTAACACCCTCTTCACACATTCACCCAATTCAACATTTCCATAGACTCTGCAAGCTGCAAGCAATGAGCGCCATGCAGTAGCATCCCCCTTAATGGGCAAGCTCTGGATTAATTTATGTGCTTCCTCCAGCAACCCAGCACGACCTAAAAGATCAATCAAACATCCGTAGTGCTCAACCTTTGGTGAAAGGCCATACTCACAAACCATTCTCTCAAAACATCTCATGCCCTCTGACACGAGCCCCCCATGACTACAAGCACTTAAAACTGCCAAGAAAGTGATTTCATTAGGTCTAAACCCCTCCTCTTCCATCCTGTAAAATAGCATAATGGCATTTCTCGCCTGCCCATGAGCCCCGTAACCTGAGATCATGGCTGTCCAAGATTTCACATCTTTGCTCACCATCCTATCAAAAATTTCTATAGCCTTCTCTAAGAACCCACATTTAGCATACATATCAACTAGAGCTGTCCCAAGAACCATATCCAACACCATTTTTTCTTCTTCCACATAATCATTAATGCATCGGCCTACATTTATGGCTCCAGAGGCAGCACAAACCGAAAGCAATCCAGCTAATGTAGATGAATTGGGCTTCACTTGTTGAAGTTTCATTTGACGTAATAGAGCTACTGCATTTTCAACCATGCCATTTCTTGCATACTTATCTATTAGACAATTCCATAAAACAACATCCTTTTCAGCAACTTCATCAAAAACCCTACGCCCTAATTCAACATTCCCAGCTTTTGCATACATATCAATCACAGCTGTAACCACATTTAAATAAGAACAAAACCCAACTTTAATGCAATGCCCATGAAGAGACTTCGCTCCAAGTAAATTTCCACAATCACCAGTAGCAGACAGAACACTCAAAACTGTGGTAATACTGGCTCTCAAACCACTCCTACACATTTTCCAATACAAATCTAATACCATAATAGGCTGAGATACTTGAACATAGCCAACCATCAAACTGTTCCATGAAACCAAATCATTTCTTTGAGGAAACTCATCAAACAACTTACGGGCATCACCAATTCTCCCGCAAACACAATACAAATGCAAAAGTGTATTCTTTACTCTGATAAATAGCCCATGCCCAGACCTCAAAACCAACCCATGAATCCCTTGCCCACTCACAATGCCCAATACACGAGCACAAGCTTTAAGGATACTAGGAAAACAGAACTCGTCAAGCCCAATACTTTGACCCCTCAAATGATTGAAAACACCAAAAGCTTGTACTGGGTCATCACTAATGGAATAGCCTCTAAGCATGGTATTGAACATGAACAAATTTGGGTCTTGTACATATTTGAAAATTGAGGCAGCATATTCCATGTCTTGAGTGGAAGTATCAAGAAGCTTGCTGAGAGTGAAAGGGACATGGTCAAGTCCAGTCTTGACCATAAAGCCATGGACTTGAGAGGTTTCTGAGGTTTGCTTGCAAGAATTCAATAAATAAAGGAGCTTTTGGTCCTGTGAGGAGATAGAGTAGTGTTGTTTTGGGTTAGCAAGTTTGGACCAAATATTCAATGTTTGCCTCAGGTATGTGAGTTTGAATAATGAGGCCATATGAGCCAGGCAGGGTCTCTGGCCTCTTTCGTGGCGGCAAAACTTAGGTACTACCTTAGGATATCTACTTAAAATTTTAAATTTTTAAAAAATAATATAATATAAAATAATTAGCAAATTTTTAAAAAAAAATCTGGGTATTAGAAATTTAATCAGAATATTAAAAAAAAAAAACATAAAATTTGGCAATAGAGTTTCACTTTAAATTAAATTTTTAAGTATAATATCAAAAGGAGAGGGTGACTACTTGATCCAATCACAACTTATAAGACACAATTTTTATTATATAATAATGATATGATATAATTTGAGTGTAACATGAGCTTATATAATATAAATTTTCTGGTGATTTTTTTTATGTGTTTAAGTCATAATTTATGTAAATCTATTACAGTATTTTTAGTTAATAGTGACCCATTAGAGTGTCAATTTAAAACATTTCAAAAGTTCATGTATAAATCAAAACTTTTAAAAATTTGGAGTTTAATTAAACCACCACAGCTTATGGTGGAAGAAATTATGTAATTTATTAAAATCTTTAACCCAAATTAGCCACTCCACATAATGAGAGTGTGACCACTAGGGGCATAACTTTTAAAATTAAGCTTTTTTTTAATAAGACAAAACTTAGATATAATACTTATGTGTTGTTCCTTTGATTTCCCTCTTACATTATATAATATATAATGTGATCTAATATGAAAATCAAGCTGCCCCTATTTAGAAACAACAAAACAAGCTTTTTTTCTTCCACATTTTACCAAGGGGTCAAGACATTACAAAGCATATATATTACGGTCAAAATACATCTACCTAGCATATTCTGTCAATTGAAAATTGATTTTATTGCTAAACAACAACTACAAAAATGAACTCGTTTATGCTTTTCTATACAACCACCCATTTCCCTGTTTCTGGGAGCTCAAAAGCTCTCAGCATCAAATAAACAAGTTTATATCATTATCTCCACTACTACTTATCAAAGACAGTGCAGGTGAGTACAAACTTCTACAAAGAAACTTAGGATGATTGAAAAAGAATAAAAGGGAAGCACACAAAATTAAGCCCTAAGATATAACTATCAATTACATGATTCCAAGTCATGCTCCCCAACAGATTTAAATTTTTAAAAAATAATATAATATAAAATAATTAGCAAATTTTTAAAAAAAAATCTGGGTATTAGAAATTTAATCAGAATATTAAAAAAAAAAAACATAAAATTTGGCAATAGAGTTTCACTTTAAATTAAATTTTTAAGTATAATATCAAAAGGAGAGGGTGACTACTTGATCCAATCACAACTTATAAGACACAATTTTTATTATATAATAATGATATGATATAATTTGAGTGTAACATGAGCTTATATAATATAAATTTTCTGGTGATTTTTTTTATGTGTTTAAGTCATAATTTATGTAAATCTATTACAGTATTTTTAGTTAATAGTGACCCATTAGAGTGTCAATTTAAAACATTTCAAAAGTTCATGTATAAATCAAAACTTTTAAAAATTTGGAGTTTAATTAAACCACCACAGCTTATGGTGGAAGAAATTATGTAATTTATTAAAATCTTTAACCCAAATTAGCCACTCCACATAATGAGAGTGTGACCACTAGGGGCATAACTTTTAAAATTAAGCTTTTTTTTAATAAGACAAAACTTAGATATAATACTTATGTGTTGTTCCTTTGATTTCCCTCTTACATTATATAATATATAATGTGATCTAATATGAAAATCAAGCTGCCCCTATTTAGAAACAACAAAACAAGCTTTTTTTCTTCCACATTTTACCAAGGGGTCAAGACATTACAAAGCATATATATTACGGTCAAAATACATCTACCTAGCATATTCTGTCAATTGAAAATTGATTTTATTGCTAAACAACAACTACAAAAATGAACTCGTTTATGCTTTTCTATACAACCACCCATTTCCCTGTTTCTGGGAGCTCAAAAGCTCTCAGCATCAAATAAACAAGTTTATATCATTATCTCCACTACTACTTATCAAAGACAGTGCAGGTGAGTACAAACTTCTACAAAGAAACTTAGGATGATTGAAAAAGAATAAAAGGGAAGCACACAAAATTAAGCCCTAAGATATAACTATCAATTACATGATTCCAAGTCATGCTCCCCAACAGCATTAGTTATTTGAGCTTGATCTACTAAAACTAGCCATTATATGAGTGTTATCATCCTTTACTTTGGCAGCACTGCTGTTGAATTGTCAGGCAAAAGAGCCAAGATTTTGCGCCTTATGATTTCTTGCAATGGAGAATTTGACAGAGGGATGCTTTCATCCAAGTGAGAATCAGTGGAAATATCCAAAGTCAAGGCTGAAGATATATTACTCCCCCTCAACCTTTTAGGTAATCTTCTAGTTCTTTTTAGTCTCCCTACAAGTAGTCACTAGTTTCAAAGTTTGTAAGAGCATCTACTCCCTTGAGATGAATAGCAGCAATGTCAAAGGCCCTGGCAGCTTCTTCCTCAGTACCTATATTACAAACAAATGAAAGCAAGTTTCTGAGCTCTTTGTTTCTCATATGATTTTTGTCATCTATTGCACACAATAAAAACTTGGCTAAGATTACTAACAAAATGCTCCAACTTCCAAGGTAAATGTCCTTACTAGAAGCCACCTTTATTTGAGCTTGTCAATGCTCCTCACGGTTTCTGCTGTACATAATGTTACCAAATGCACTTGAATTTCATGCATAAAATGAAACAAGCCACAAAGTCTATAAAGTGTGCATCAACAGTCTGCACATGCTCTATCTTCAAACTTGGGCAAAAAATTCAACGAAAGACATGGAACGAATGCTGCCTAAAGCACACATCCAAATTCAGAATTAAAAAATCATTCTATGTCATATAGTGAAAAAAAAAAAATGTTGTTTTCCTGATGTTTCCTCACGTTAATAATGGGGAAGCGATGAAATTGGCAAAAGCTACAGACTTAATTGGATTGAGCCTTGGCATTGAAACTTACCATTGGACCATTTGTATCTGTATGCATGAGGATCCGGATTCATGGATCTCTCAGTTTGAACTTCGAACATGGAAATACCTTTAAAAAGGGCATCTTACCATCATCTCTTTGACCAAAAATACACACCAGGTCATTTTGTTAAAAGTTAAAACATTACTTCAGCAAACTTGAGGCGAATAGAAAATAAAGCACGATAAAAAAGTTCCAATAACTAACAGGCCACTAACATTACTTTAGTGAATTAGTATTTCTTTATTTCTTTTACTTCTACTTTTTTGTTATTCATTTTCGCTACTACTGGCTTCCCCAACCCATTTTAATTTGAAACTAATACATTCAGATGCATACAATCAACCACAAATTATGTGCATTAGGTGAGCCTGGGACAGCTGAACCTAAAGAGTTTAGTTTCCCGATACATCGTCTTAGTCAATAATACATTTTTCTTGGCTTTAGCCCAAGAGATGATCCACTGTACTTACACCAAAAATTTGACAATATTTCTGCAGATGATTTGAGATACTACAATTTCAACCAAAGAGCTACGTATTGTCCCAACTACCTTATCAACAGAATTATTATAAATTAAACCCAGTTTTACAGAGGTACTCTCAGAGGTCAATGCATGCACCTTGTTTTCCTTTGTGTGCGCGCCCTTCAGAAGATTAGCTGTTATCCCATAAATGTGCTTCAAACTTTCCTGTCCATCTGTGCCTGCAAGAAGAACTACACTAGCATCTTCCAACATAATTACTAGAGCAGCAAGCAGGATTTGCATTAGAAATGCTAAAAAATTGGGAATAAACATTTTTAAAAATCATTAATATATTACCAAAGTCTTTCTTCTATATACAAAAATTGTTAATCACCTCTTAACTCCATGATACCTTGACTTGTGCAGCCCGTATCTTCTACATAACCTCAAATTGGTAGCAGAAATAATACTTTCTTTCTGATGCATACATCCCTTGACTCTTTATTGAGTTTGAAAAAAGCACAGGCAAACATACAATAATAACATGGGAACATGAAATGTTGCAACGCTAGAATTTGTCT
Source organism: Quercus suber (assembly GCF_002906115.3). Taxonomy (NCBI): domain Eukaryota; kingdom Viridiplantae; phylum Streptophyta; class Magnoliopsida; order Fagales; family Fagaceae; genus Quercus; species Quercus suber. The sequence goes on from NW_027070386.1 coordinate 168,438, forward strand.
CTCTTATAAGAGTTGAAAGGATGCCAAACCCAAAATTTGAGTACCAAGCTTGGTTGTTGTTGTTGTATAAGAGTTTAAATGATAAGTTGATAACTCAAATTACAATGTTTTTGTGAGGTTAGTTTTAAATGATTTGAAAATGAATACAACAAATGCAAACATCACAATCACATTGGATGCAAGTAATTTTTACAATCTAAATTTAGGGCAAAGTCCAATGAGAGAATTGGAATAATTAAGCCTTATCAATAAATTAAACAATTTAAAATCTTATTCAACAGTAGGAACTGCAGCTCTGAAGGGAATACATACACTGATGCACATTCTTTTAGCATTCAGCAGAACAAATTTCAGTTCTCCACAGGATGGTATTAGCAGGGAACCAAAATCGCTAGAATTAATAGTGGCCATCAATAGTTTCAATCATGATTTTTTTTTCCTTAATAAGTAAAAAGATTTCATTAATAAAATTAGAATAGAGGGGCATAGCCCAAGTTCAAGGAGAGTATACAAAGGGACGCCCCAGTAAACAAAAGAGGCGGAAGGAAAATCATTTAAGGAACAAATTGTCCATAACAGCTACAAGATCTGAAGCAGAAGATGGTGTGCCAGCTTGCTCCCACTTATAAAGAGTTCTCAAGAACCAAGACTTTAGCTGGATTATCTAACATTCTTTACCTTTGAAAGTACACATATTCATTTCTCTTCATACAGTCCACATCAAACACAAAGGAATAGACCCCCTAATTTCAGAATGTACCTTTTTGCTCCCATAAACCTTTCCAGCAGGTCTAATATGCAATAGAGAATATCTGAGCGAAGTTGGACTCCGAGCTATCTTCGCTTTAAGGGGGTCAACCTGCTGTCAAGTGGAGTCTTCTCCTCCTTAAAGGGTTGGGTTGATGCATCAGATAGACTAGGTAACCTTGAAACACTACCCTTTCCTTTCTTGGCATTTGGTCCCAGCTCCTCTATCATGTATTTCCACCCATCAATTGGTCTCCTTCGGCTAAATATGTGAGTCTTGATAAAACTAGCAATCTGCATACCAATTTCATAAAACCAACAGTGAGAAAGCCAGAAAGGACACCAGCAAATATGAAAATGGGGAAGAACTTGGTAATAGATACTCCTGATATCATATTTACATTAGAATATGAATCCTGAAAAGTTAATTTAAAAACCTTAAAAAATCCATACAAAGTCCAAAATGAGCATGCATTTTTATTTATTTCTAGCAAACCCTCAGCTAGATCTTTGCAATGCCTTTGTGCACCAAATACAGTCTTTTCAAGCAACATAGGGCTGTCTACACAAAAACAACAACAACAAAGCCTTTGTCCCAAAACAATCAGGTCACCTATGGATCTGTAACAGACTTATCAGGGTCATTCAACAAGAAAAAAGAAAAAGAGAGAAGAGGGGGTGGGGGGGGGGCTGCTGGTGTATTAGTGTTTACAGCATTTGTGACCTGGTTACTACTCCAACAGTTTTTCCCAGTTACTACTTTAGCTAGAAAGAGATCATTTTAAGGCTAAACAAGCAAACTATGATATCAATATGTTATAATCAGAATTAACTATAGACTAACACAGATAGCCAAACAAATTAAAAATCTAGGACTTCTTCCCTTCTTCAGGTTGTCTCCTTCATTCATACAATGCTCAAAACCCAATAATATATTGTATTTGAATAAGCAAAAAGAATGTGAAGATATTTGAACACCTGAAATTTGCTGTATGCAATTCGACGATCAAATTCTTGGAGGAGAATATCCTCTTCCCTCTGTGACATCTCCCATATATTTCCATCTTGAGCCTTGGCTGTTGTTTCCCAACCATCAGGCTTGTTTTTGAATTCAGAAGAGCCTGGGATTTTTGAGTCATTCAAATCATTGTTGGAAGTGTCAAAAATCCTGCAGTTATTCAAGTGTTAATCCCAAAAACTTTACTTATAAGAAGCCCTCCATAAGTTCTAATACAATAATATTGCTACATACAAACGGCAAACATAAAAGTTTCTTACTTATCAAAAAAGAAGGGGGGGGGGGGGGGGGATGGAGGGTAATGTTGTGGGTTCAAGACCCATTAGGTGCATATACCTTACCATACATATGTAATCTCATTTAAATGTATTCTTGTTTTCATGTAGACCTGAAGGTTGCTTAGTTTACAACAACTACAAACAAAGCCTTAGTCCCAAAATTTGGGACTATGTTTATGCTTGTGAATTTCTAGAATCATTTACATTGTAACTCCAAAACTCATGCTCTAATTTTAACTATTCCACTGACAACATAAACTTAAATCTTGAAACTTTTCACTTTGAGTATTTCCTGCCAGGATCTGTTTGAATACTGTTTAAAATTTGACTATTGCCATGAACAAGAAGGTGGCTGGCTTTCTAATGAGCTCAAGATCAGAGCATCCAGGTTCTCTTCACTACTAAACACTGCATCTTCAGATTTTCTCAATTCACATGTGATGAGATGTTGCTCAGGAAGCCTAGTTAATATGGGGAGGTGCGTTTCTGATCTTGTAATCTGAAAACTAGTCTTTGCTAGTTATTGGTATATTACATATTCTCAACTGCATATAAGTTAGCCATTTTTTTTGCATATTGTTTACTTTTAAAAAAACATGGAATTCTTTTTATTGTTCACGATTTCTTGTGAATTGTATAGTTGCAACAATTCAAATGAGCTCCAGAACATTTATTCACAATTAGGCAAACTTATTAATTTCTCATTGCCATGATCTTAATTTTTGTTTTAACTAACATGAACAGACTCAGTATCAAAACATTTTGTTTTGTTCAAATTGTGATGTTTGTTCATGTCTAGGGACGAGCTCTCTCCTATTAAATCTCTGCTTCCTCCCTCATAAATTTAATTGCAAAAAGACTACTCCATGTACAATGGACAGAAAGGAGTTGAAAGAATACAAGAGAAACAAATTTATGTACAAAGAGAAAATGACTACAAATTCAGGAAGGGAACTGGTACAAGTGAATCCATATGCTTGAGAACAATCAAATGAAGGATCACTAAACAAAGATAACAATTGGGTTCTTGTTTTCTGTATCCTCCACATACAACAATTTCGTTTCTGCCATATTGTCTGCATCAAACATAATGGGACTAAATTCCAGATGTCCAATGAATGCTTACCAACCAATCTCTCCAACCAAAAAGAGGTCAATGACCTTCTCAGATATTACCCATTGGATCCCAAAATCCCAAAAGATCTAAAGGCAAAACTAAGCAAGTCATACACAACAGTATAGTGTAACAACATATGATCCACCTTCTCCCCATTACACTTACACATACAACACCACCCTACTAGCATATAGCCATGCTTAATGAGATTATCATACATTAGGATCTTCCCCCAAGCCATGGTCTAGCCAAAAAAAAGAATTCGTTGAGGGGCCTTATCACTCCAAATACTCTTCTAGGAGAATCTCAGACCACATGGGCCAATTAATGCACTATAACATGAACGAACATCAAACTCTCCACTCCTCTTCAACTTCCGACACATTTTGTCATTTCCTTCCCTTGAAGGAATATTGGAATCAAGAGCACATTTTGCCATTGCCAATTCTAACACTCAATCATTAAAGTCTCAAACAAATCTCACATCCCAGCTTCTCTTACACCCCCCAACCCACCCCCACCCCACCCAATTTGACTCACCATCATGGAACCCACCAACTCTTCTTTATCTAAAGAGCAGTCACACAAGGTTGGAAAAGTCACCCACAAAGATTGATCACCACACCATCTGTCATGCCATAACCGAATCCAGCTACCATTACCAACTTCAAAATGAATATATTCTAAAAACTTATCCAACCCCATCCTAATAATACTCTTCCATAAACCACAACCGTGAGTTTCCCAAACACAACCACCCCAGTCCACACCATACTTCTTGGCTACTACATGCCTCCATAACTGCTCNGGGGGGGGGGCTGCTGGTGTATTAGTGTTTACAGCATTTGTGACCTGGTTACTACTCCAACAGTTTTTCCCAGTTACTACTTTAGCTAGAAAGAGATCATTTTAAGGCTAAACAAGCAAACTATGATATCAATATGTTATAATCAGAATTAACTATAGACTAACACAGATAGCCAAACAAATTAAAAATCTAGGACTTCTTCCCTTCTTCAGGTTGTCTCCTTCATTCATACAATGCTCAAAACCCAATAATATATTGTATTTGAATAAGCAAAAAGAATGTGAAGATATTTGAACACCTGAAATTTGCTGTATGCAATTCGACGATCAAATTCTTGGAGGAGAATATCCTCTTCCCTCTGTGACATCTCCCATATATTTCCATCTTGAGCCTTGGCTGTTGTTTCCCAACCATCAGGCTTGTTTTTGAATTCAGAAGAGCCTGGGATTTTTGAGTCATTCAAATCATTGTTGGAAGTGTCAAAAATCCTGCAGTTATTCAAGTGTTAATCCCAAAAACTTTACTTATAAGAAGCCCTCCATAAGTTCTAATACAATAATATTGCTACATACAAACGGCAAACATAAAAGTTTCTTACTTATCAAAAAAGAAGGGGGGGGGGGGGGGGGATGGAGGGTAATGTTGTGGGTTCAAGACCCATTAGGTGCATATACCTTACCATACATATGTAATCTCATTTAAATGTATTCTTGTTTTCATGTAGACCTGAAGGTTGCTTAGTTTACAACAACTACAAACAAAGCCTTAGTCCCAAAATTTTGGGACTATGTTTATGCTTGTGAATTTCTAGAATCATTTACATTGTAACTCCAAAACTCATGCTCTAATTTTAACTATTCCACTGACAACATAAACTTAAATCTTGAAACTTTTCACTTTGAGTATTTCCTGCCAGGATCTGTTTGAATACTGTTTAAAATTTGACTATTGCCATGAACAAGAAGGTGGCTGGCTTTCTAATGAGCTCAAGATCAGAGCATCCAGGTTCTCTTCACTACTAAACACTGCATCTTCAGATTTTCTCAATTCACATGTGATGAGATGTTGCTCAGGAAGCCTAGTTAATATGGGGAGGTGCGTTTCTGATCTTGTAATCTGAAAACTAGTCTTTGCTAGTTATTGGTATATTACATATTCTCAACTGCATATAAGTTAGCCATTTTTTTTGCATATTGTTTACTTTTAAAAAAACATGGAATTCTTTTTATTGTTCACGATTTCTTGTGAATTGTATAGTTGCAACAATTCAAATGAGCCTCCAGAACATTTATTCACAATTAGGCAAACTTATTAATTTCTCATTGCCATGATCTTAATTTTTGTTTTAACTAACATGAACAGACTCAGTATCAAAACATTTTGTTTTGTTCAAATTGTGATGTTTGTTCATGTCTAGGGACGAGCTCTCTCCTATTAAATCTCTGCTTCCTCCCTCATAAATTTAATTGCAAAAAGACTACTCCATGTACAATGGACAGAAGGGCTACTACATGCCTCCATAACTGCTCCTCCTCCATCCTAAAACACCATAGCCATTTTCCTGACTAAGCTTGGTTAAAGGGTACTAGCTTCCTAACCCCCAGACCCCCCTTAGGAATAGGAGGTGGAGTGCCATACCAAATACCAAAATGACATGCCAAATATCAACAATGCAATTTGAAACGCTACAAAATACAGCTTTTTTAAACTTGACTTTTTCCTAATAAGTAAAGCTTTTCTAACAAACCGGCACACGCAATACCATATACCAGAACAAGTACATAACCCAGATATCAAACCAAATATATACATATAAATTCACAAAGTACCATAGAATTCACCATCAATTATTACAATATAATCCAAAAATACAACAAACATAGGAAAGAAACACATACTCAGAGCAGCTATCCAGCAATTTTTCAATATCATCTCCACCATTCACCATAGAATCCCCCAACTTAGCCTCCTCTTCCTTCTCAATCTCCTTCATCCACAACCCAGCGTGAATTCTCTGCTTCTTCAACCTGTAATCCTTCTTCATGTTCTCCAAGCTATAAAGCGAACCCTTACTACTATCACTATCATTCTGTTGCTTCTCTTGGGTTTTTGGCTTAGACCCTTTTCTCTGATTCCAATTCTCATTCATGTCCTCCACAAAAGCCTTGGCTTCCGAGTCCTCCACAACCACCGCCTCCGAAGCCGAAGAGAAATTCACGTCGGTTTCCCATGGAGCACGGTGCTTGGCCGAGAGGTCTTCGGGGAGCCAAGCGGATTCCCACGCGTCGTTCCATTCTTCACCTCCGCCATTTTTGGAGCTCGAAGAATAATGGTGCTTTGGTATTGTGAAAAAACTAAGTCTAAGAATTTGGTTTCTTAGTAAAATTGAACAAGAACTTTGTGTTTTTATGTGTTTGAGGCTTTGCATTGTTGTTTAGATTGGTGGGTTTGAGCTTCAAATTTAGGATAAAGATTTAAGAGTGTGAGAGAGCAGAACATCAACAAACAAGCAGAGCACAGTTGAGAGTCGCTTCAACCTTCAACGGTTAAACCCTACTCAGTCACAGAGACAGATAGGTGGCTTGTTTCAATGTTGGGCCAAAAACCCAATTACATGTTGATTTTTTTTTTAATAGAAATTGGACCATGGGCTTTATTATTAGTATTATTATTATTATTATTTTTTTTTTTTATCATTTTGATGAATAAAATTTTACCAGCTTGTAAACAATGACAATGATAAGTGAATTTTAATCACCTCATAATTGATTTTTTTTTTTTAAGAGATAATTTTAATCTATGGAATTTGCTCCTAATAATTTGCCTTTATCGTCATACTAAGAGATCAATTGGTTTTTGTTGCAAGTAGAGATTGAATTTCAAATATCTTATTCGGTCACAAAAGATTTTATCATTTGAGTTAACTAAAACTCATCGTAACTGAATAATTGAATTGTCTTTTTATGATTGGTAGCACATCAATTTCTAAGCTAAATGTATTAAAATTTGTAGACCTATAGCACCATTCATCCATATCTATGTAATATTTTAAAATTGAAGCGTAGTATTTATTATTGTTATGTTCCTTTTGAGCCACGTAAGAGTGAATTTTCAATCTATTTCGGTTCACTTTGGTTCAATTCGGTCCATTTGATCCGTTTCGGTCTTATTAGGTCTATTTTAGTCCACTTCGGCTTCATTTGGTCCACTTTGGTTCAATTTGGTCCATTTAGTTTTACTTTGGTCCATTTCGGTCCATTCAGTCCACTTCGATCCCATTCGGTACATTTAGCTCCACTTCAGTTCTATTTAGTCTAATTCGGTCTATTTAGTTCCACTCTGATCCATTTCTATTCATTTTGTACTAGTTGAGCCTTAAATTGATTCTTTTTGTAGGTTTGCTTTTTCAATTCTTAGCTAAAAATTCCTCTTTTTTCTTAATTTTTGGGCTAAAAAATATGAAATTTTATTCAATTTGGGCCAAACTATTTAATTTTGGGCTAAAAATAAACTAAATCGGCATTAAAAACTAAATATATTATCCATAAAAAAGCAATATAAATAATAAATATTTAAATATTAATTTAAAATTCTTTTTTTTTAGACAAAGATTATCTTAAAATAATTTAATAATATAGGTATTATAGTTATATTTGGAAATATATTAAAAAAAAATGCTACAATTCTAAACTTATACTATAATAATTTAAGGGTAAGGATTTGCTACAAACTAAGTTGCAGCAATTCTTCCAAAAAAAATGCACACGTGGCAATGTCTTAAATAGACATCTGTCCGGGCATATATTTAAATGAAAACCTTCATGTCAAAATTGAATTTTTCACCAAAATGCCACTTGACACGTGTACATTTTGTAGGAGTTGATGCAACTTAGTTTGCACCAAATCCTTACCCATAATGTAACACGTTACATGTATTACATCACATAAAACTTATAAAAATATATAATAATTTTAAATAACATATGCACTATGTAATTTTAACCTACATATTTTACATTATATTCTTATAAAATATTTATATTACATTTTTCCACGCATTGCATAGTTTTGCGACTAGTATCTTCTTATTTTTCTCTAAGAAAAAAAAACACATAGGGACTTAATTGTTAGTCCTTCAATTTTAGAAAAATTACTTTGTCATTTAAGAGTTCCCCTAAATTTTGTGATCGGTATTAAGTCCACTTCGGCTTCATTTGGTCCACTTTGGTTCAATTTGGTCCATTTAGTTTTACTTTGGTCCATTTCGGTCCATTCAGTCCACTTCGATCCCATTCGGTACATTTAGCTCCACTTCAGTTCTATTTAGTCTAATTCGGTCTATTTAGTTCCACTCTGATCCATTTCTATTCATTTTGTACTAGTTGAGCCTTAAATTGATTCTTTTTGTAGGTTTGCTTTTTCAATTCTTAGCTAAAAATTCCTCTTTTTTCTTAATTTTTGGGCTAAAAAATATGAAATTTTATTCAATTTGGGCCAAACTATTTAATTTTGGGCTAAAAATAAACTAAATCGGCATTAAAAACTAAATATATTATCCATAAAAAAGCAATATAAATAATAAATATTTAAATATTAATTTAAAATTCTTTTTTTTTAGACAAAGATTATCTTAAAATAATTTAATAATATAGGTATTATAGTTATATTTGGAAATATATTAAAAAAAAATGCTACAATTCTAAACTTATACTATAATAATTTAAGGGTAAGGATTTGCTACAAACTAAGTTGCAGCAATTCTTCCAAAAAAAATGCACACGTGGCAATGTCTTAAATAGACATCTGTCCGGGCATATATTTAAATGAAAACCTTCATGTCAAAATTGAATTTTTCACCAAAATGCCACTTGACACGTGTACATTTTGTAGGAGTTGATGCAACTTAGTTTGCACCAAATCCTTACCCATAATGTAACACGTTACATGTATTACATCACATAAAACTTATAAAAATATATAATAATTTTAAATAACATATGCACTATGTAATTTTAACCTACATATTTTACATTATATTCTTATAAAATATTTATATTACATTTTTCCACGCATTGCATAGTTTTGCGACTAGTATCTTCTTATTTTTCTCTAAGAAAAAAAAACACATAGGGACTTAATTGTTAGTCCTTCAATTTTAGAAAAATTACTTTGTCATTTAAGAGTTCCCCTAAATTTTGTGATCGGTATTATTATTAGTTGTCAAGTACTAATACAACTTCTTCTTTTTGAAAAAAAATAAAAAATAAAAATAAAACTGCTCTTTTCCCACAAATATACCATTTTCTTTTATCACTAAATTTTATTTTTTTTCAAAAATAAAATAAAACTGCCATCAATAAAAACGTGTAAACCCAAAAAAATAAAAAATAAAAAAGCTTCATCGTATGCACGAAACGCGTGTGATGAGGCTAGTTTTTTTTTTTTTAGAGGAAACAATAATAGACTTTATTGATTGAAAATCACATTATACAATGCGGAAGAGAAAAGAGGGGCATTGTTCTAGACAAACAAAAACCTTTTCATTATCTTTTGCAACACTAGCAAAAGCTAGAGCAGCACAATTACAATTTAAATAAACACTAAATTGTGGAAATATCCTTTGAAGTCCAAGCAGACAGCTTAAGCAAAGAATTTTCGTGGAGGGAGGTAAGGTTGAATAACAGCCTAAGTAGTGGAAATTAGAGCTTTTATACACACCTCCATGGCTCTCTTTTTTGTAGCCACCGGATCATCTTTGTCAATACTAGTTTGAGTAGATGGAAGACGTTTTTTAAATGCAAATAGAAGTGCACCTTCAGGTGCGTTTTGAGCAAACACTCCAACCTTCCGAATAATGAAGATTATGTTGTGATAGAGCCTTGAATTTTTTGTCTCGATGTCACTGCTCGCAGCCAATGTCCGTATTGAAAATCCCTATCCTCCGACGATAATCGCCTTGTTTTTCTTTGGGGACATTCCTGTTCATTGTGACCGAGATACCACATCTATAACAAAAGATAGGTAGTCTCTCATACTGAAAATAAACCCAGCCAACATTCAAACCTTCAATTTGCAAAACCTTTCCCCGCATCAAAGGTTTGGTAATTTCTATATTAACTCTTATGCGTAGGAAAGGGCCCCATCCCAAACCACTTCGAGGAACGTCAACTGTGAGTCTGACTCAGTCACCAATCTCATTTGCCAATCAATTGCCGACGTCTCTGTTCATGCTTTTAATGGGAATATTAAAAACTCGATCCAAAATTGGGCATTGTGAAATTTCACATCACTGGGACTAATATCACCATGGAACTTTTTCAGAAGAATGAGACTGTAGACAACTAAATTTCTTGGTTCAGCTGATTATGTCGTCATCACTTACACGAGTTGATGCGTGATTAGTTCTTGCATGACACTTGACAAATTTCTGTTAGCTTTTGAACAGTGATAGTAAAACCTAATAGCAGTATGTGACACTTTATAATTGACTATATTTTGTGAACTTGGAAGTGTGACGTGTCAGCTTGTGATAGATCTGAAATTTTCCCCCTCTACAAAGACATTGATTAAAAGACTAGGGGCCTTTAGCTATAATCTCCTCCATATCACTCTCTTTCTCAAAGATGGCCATGTATAGGTTGTTTCCCACTTTAGTGATTGAAACCCCACTTGACCAGCGCCACAACTGTCTGACAGTAGCTTTAAAAGCTTCTTCTTCTTCTTCTTCTTCTTCTTCTTCTTTTTTTCTTTTTTTTTTTTTTTTTTGGTGTTGTTGTTGTTGTTGTGTATCTTACTGATCTGAAGTTTTACTAGAACACTAAACTGAGCACGCTTCTAGGAGTATGCAACTTCCTTCGATTTAATCACCATTTCAACCCCTCCTCTTCTGGAACCTCTTCCACATTTCCTCCACATCTGATTCCATTAAAAAATACCAGTAGAAAACTATCCACCAGAATAAAAATTAAAATACCCCTGACACAAAGTAGGACTCAAAAAAAAAAAAAAAAAAAAGCAAGAAAAACTATACCATTATTATTTTTTTTTGGAACCAAAACTATACCATGATTGACAGACCTGGAAAGGTTAGAATCTTGTAAGAAACAAGTTTTGAACCTCTTCCACATTTCACAAAGTAGGACTCAAAAAGTAGAAAAGAAAAAAAAAATAGAAAAAGAAAAGAAGAAGAAGAAGAAGAAGAAGAAGAAGAAGCAGCAAGAAAAACTATACCATGATTGACAGACCTGGAAAGGTTAGAATCTTGTAAGAAACAAGTTTGAGGCTTCTACATGCTCTAGGCTACAGAGAGACCTAGAGTGATAAAGCTAGTTATAAATTATTATTTTTTTTAGAAATAATTACAATATGTTGCTAACTCTGCAGTAATTTTTCACCCCTAGCCCCCCAAGCATTTTGTGTATAGGGAGGTGTCAATTCAGTTATAAGGCATTTGGCAGTTAAAAAATTAATTCAGTGAATAACGAGATACACATATTTATTTGTATCATAGTTTCTAATCATCAATTTTTGTCATGTGATGAACATTTTAAAATAAATTCAAATAAAAACATTTAAAAATTAGTTATTTATTTAAATAGTTGATGATGTGGTGATAAGATTTTAAAGACACCATGACAGAGTTAAAATCTAAAAAATCTTTATCTTTATTCTGAAAAATTTTATTAAGAATTTCAGGAAATTCGTTATTATTTCCAAACTTCCACATTTATAGATCTCATCAAATTTTTTTTTTTAAAAGTATCTCATAAAAATTTAATTAGTGAAATTTGTCGTGAATGTCGGAAGGGGAAGCACCAGTATTTCACTCATGCTTTGAGAGTATCTAATAATTATTTGATCGATCATAAGCCCCATATTATCTAATAATTATTTAATCGATCATAAGCCCTGTATTAATGGCTAAAGATTAGGTAAGAACGGTGTCTTTAGGCAACACATTTTTCAATTGTGTTCTAATCCGTTTTTCATTCTCAGTCTAGTAAGGAGGGGCAGTTACTGCATCAAATTCATTGGTTGCGAACTTATAAACAACTTGAGTCATTCCTAAAAGGATAAGAAAGAATTTTGAAGATTATATGCTCATTCTCTTCTAAAACTATCATTCCTTCACCCACACTTAACATAAATAAGTGTAGATAATGAAATAGAGTTTTATCTTAGATAATGACTCATATTTATAACTGAGATAATGACTCATATTAATTTCCTCCAATATCTCACAAAACTTTTAAACTTATGAATATTCTAATATTTTCTCTTATCAAACTTCTTTAGATAACAAATTATGTTGTTTTAAAATTATAAGTGATACCAATGTCTTTTACTTTTATGTTCCATCTTCCTAAAAAAAGCGTGAGAATCAAATCATGCCAAATATGCTCATTGCTAATAATAATTGTTTATATATATATATATATACACACACACAGTAGTCTCATTATATGCATTTCGTGCATGTGATGAGGCTTTTTTTTGCAGTTTAGATTTCGTTTAGGATCTGCTTATTTTACTAAAACTGAAAACTTTTTTACTGAAAGTACTATAGATAAAAATAAAAGTTAGCTGGAATAGTATAGTAGGACTCATGAATAGTACCAAAAAATGCAATAGAACCCATGAATAATAGCAAAAATAAGCTGAATAGTAAAATAAGTTGGCAAAAATCATCTTTGCCAAACAGACACTTAGTGTCATAATTTTGGGTATATGCATTGCCATTGAAGTTTCAAGAATAATTGGAAATATAAAAAATATAAGTAAAAACATCATTAAATCACGATTCAAATTTTTGTAGCAAAAAAAAAAAAGAAAAAACCTCTGTTTATATATATATATATATATATTTGGAATCTAATTTATACATGGATAAAGCAATTGAAATATTAACAAAAAGTGACCATATTTTATAGGCAATGTTTTAATGGGAGTTAGAGTTTTATTTTTATTAGATTGTCTTTTAGTTTTGTCTCTATTTAAATATAGGGGTGCAGGGGTGTGTGGGGCCAAACACAGCGACCCGTCCCAAACTAGGTTGAGAAGGTACAGTATTATAGTCCAAAACAATTAATTTGTAGAGGCAAGTTTTCAAGGTCAACCTCTCATGCTCTACTATCTATGTTGAATGATTGTGTGAAGAAAAGGCTACTAATGAAAAGATTAATGAAAACCGATATTATAAGTAGATAAAGATAATGGAATAAGTTCTTCATCGGGCTGGTCCAAGGAGCATTAATTCATACAAAAATACTTCTTCGGTTACAATTCTTCTGAGTATACTTTTTTTGGGTTCCCCATCATGGGGCTTCCATCCTTTTTACAATAGCAAAGACTTCATCTTAACCCTCCACTTGGGTTGCTCTAGATCCTTGTTTGGATACTTGTTCCATCAGCTCCTGCTGGTGTTGGTAAAGTAGCTTGCAAGCTGTAAAGACATTGTTCAAGGGTCATTCTGCCATTAATGTGGTAGGTTGAGTTGGTACAGTGCACTCAATGCAGAGGTGATAGGTACTTTATCAAGAAACTTCCTCCTTCCCTTGCCTTCCTAATACCTATGGGTTGGAGCCTAGGTCCCTCCAAGGTAAACTTACTCCTTGAGCTTCTCAATTTCCACCATCTTCTTGGGTTTTGGTGTTTGGTTATCTCGTCCAAACCAGTCTCAATTTGATGACAAGTTTAGCACAATTAATTCCTTGGAACGTACTAACGCCATGTGTACTTGCTCCTCGGGTTCCTCCCTCCCACTAATAGTATTTTTGGACAAAAAAAATGAGGATCCCAAACAAGAGAAGTCCCTTGTATTGTAGTATGGAGATACACACATACATTATATATATATATATATATATTGGCTGGCAAAACTAACAGCCCGACCTAACTTCATTGAGGATGTAGCTGTATAAAAGCCCAATGCAATTAATTTGAAGAAGTAGGTTATCAAGACCAACCTTTCTAGCCCAACTAGTTATGTTAGATGATTCAGAGAAGAATATGCACTCAAGGAAGAAGCTTTAGGAGAGAGAAATAGTGGGAAAAGACAAAGATATTGGTATAAATTCTTCCTAAGGTTGGTCCAAGGAACCTTAACTCATATGATATCACTTTCTCAATTACAAAGTTCTTGATTACACTTTATATTTCTCTCTCTAATCCTTCTATCCCCCTTTCTGGAGGAGTTCATTTCCCTTACATAGCTACTTAGGTTACATCTCAGCCTTCCACTTGGAGAGTCATCAATCTTCACTTGGATGCTTGTCCCATCAAGGCCTTGTTGGAGGTGGTAGAATATGCTGCAAGCTGTGAGGGCACTGTTCAGAGATCATTCTGTCATTAATGCAGCCAGCTGAGTTGGTGCAGTGCATTGAATGTGGAGATGATGTATACTTTATCTAGAAGCTTCCTCCTTTCTTCATTTGCATGTCTCTCTTTCTCTCCTCGGCTCTTGACCTTGTGGCCTTGGTGATAGGACTTCGACTCCTCGTGGAGCATTTGTCCCTTAGGCTCCTTGGGTGTGTCGCCCTCCTCGATTCCTCAGACAACTTTATCTAGATTGGTTCAGGCTTGGCCTGACATACAATTGAGATGTACTGCCCCTCGGGTAGGTTTTGCTCCATGATCCTCTTTCTTCGGTTCCTCACCCCCTAAAATATGGAGTATATAGCTAAAATTGAGAGAAAATTCAATTATATTTTAAATTGGATTTCAATTGAAATTCAATTTTGTGCTACGTGTCCAATTTAAAATTTTTTTATTTTTGTGCCAAGTTAATTATTTATTGAAAAAAATCAAGAGTCTAATATTAAGTGAATCATTTAAAAAATCCACGTGGGAATGTGGCATTTTATGGATTATGTAACATGCTAGAAGTACCATGTGGGCAACTGATAAGATTTTTTTTGTGCTCACAAAAATGATAAATATTTGTTATTTGCCATATTGTAAGTATATACATGTTAATTAAGTGCAATAAAAAATGAGTGCTAACAAAAAATTGCATAAAATTATTATGAACTAATTTAAATATAAGCTACAGATAAAAGAGACTTAAACTTGATGAATGCATGCCAAATAAAACTTTTGATAATTGTCATTTAATCGAAATTGCACTTTTAAATTTTATTAAATTTTTGGTTGATTTAAAATAAAATATTTTACTAATTTTAATGTACTTAAGGTAGTCATCGTAGGAAAATTATGCTTGACAACTTGTAATACTTAGCTACATAGTGCAAGTACATTATATACAACAAAATATTGTGGTAGATTATAAAAATAATATAAAAAATATTGGAATATAATTTTAATCAAAATAGTACAATTTTTTGATACAAGATAGAAATTATATTACAGCATAATCTAAATATATATGTGTGAAACTCACTTCTGGAAACTTAAACCCCAGCTCTTGCCTCTCACACCCTACAAACACTTATACTTAGGGCTGTACTTAGTGCGGTGCGGCCTGTTTTTTGGGCATTTTTGCACCGCACCTATAGGAGCGGTTTTCCCTCATCTCTAACCACACCTCACTTGTGAAGGGGTGGGAACAGATCTACACAAGGTGTTGTGCCAACTACCAATTCAATGCGGTTAGTTTGATTAATTCCTCATTTTCTCAGGAACCAAACAAAATGCAATTAACAACCTAAACCACATCATACTCATGAAAAAAAAAAAAAAAAACTCAAATATTCCAAAAAAAAAAAAAAAAAAAAAAAAAAAAAACTAAACCAAACCTATAAAAGATCAAACAAAACAATTGAAAATAAATTACATAAACAAACCTAGTAGAAAGAATTACATTTGCAAGGAAGAGCATCTAACGTCAGAATCATCACTAAAAACTCTTGAGAATTTTGTGACAAAGAGGAGAGAGGAGAGGGTGAAACTCCAAAAAACACTGCATCAAGCACTGGATTGCGGTGGCAACAAGTGACGGAGGTTGAGGGGAGAGAGAGAGAGGAGAGAAGAAGACTTTTGTTGCTGACTTGCTGGAACTGGAAGAGGCAGATAGATGAGAGTGAGAGATATAGAGAGGGTGGATGAATAAACCTAGGGTTTTAAATTAAAAGGCAAAAAAAACGTTTATTTTTTTTTTTTTTTTTTTTAAATTTGATGATAAAAGTTTAAAACTACGACGTTTTGGAGCTGATATTAAAATTTAATATCAAGTCCTAAGACAACGTAGTTTTAGTGCCAGATAAAGAAGAAAACCTATCCTTAAGTCCAGCGTCGTTTTCTTCTTCTTCCTGTTCCTTGCATTTGCTTTCATGGCTTCTTTGGGTTTTCTTCAATTTACTGAAACATAGAAATATAAAACTGTAAACATTGATACATATACGTTAAATTATAGTGTGTATTTATGTATATGCCGGTGCGGTGCGGTTTCTCGTCAGAATGCAAAACAGCCACCGCTCACTGCACCGAAAGTCTTTGGTCTGTCCAGATCGCTGCCAACCGCTGCACCGGACACCTACGGTGGGCTTGTGAAGCAGTTGGATCAGTTTGGTGGCGGCCGATTTCATCGATGCCGGTCGGTACCTGAATAGGCCTACTTATACTTGTGGAGTGACTATCGCGCTAAGGGTGCGCGTTTGTTAACATAGTATTTTTTTTTTAAACTTCTAACTTTTGCAAAAAATATTTCACTTTATTTTTAATGTACACTTACAAGATGATTTTACATTTAAACTCAGGACTAGTTCATAAATTCAATTTTACATTAGAATAGGTAATGGTTCAAATCTGTTATAAATTCCAATTTTGATAATTTATAATAAATTTGTTATAAAATAATCAATGAAAACTCATGTAGTTTGAATTTCTCCTCTCTTTTCCAATATATGTGTATAAAGAGGTACTATACAAACTATCTTTTAAAAAAATTAAACAAACAATCAAAAATATGTAATGGTTCCTGTGGGGTACACAATCTATTTGTCCGTTTTAGAAGGCAGGCTTGGGCATGCTTAGGGTGCAACGTCCGCAAGCTTCTATCCCCTGCACGACTTTTTCCTCAAGTGATATGGGAAGTCTTTGAGACTTGTCCCACATTGACAAGAGAAGCGCCCCACCTATGCCTTATAAGCTTGAGCTCAAGGCATAAGTGTACCATTACTACCCATGGGTACCCCACAGTTCCTACACCATAATGTGAAAGTATTGCTAAGGTTAGGGTTTAATAAGTCAGAAAAAGGTTCTTACACTATAAGACATTGTGCGGCGCCATCGTCCTCCCTTCTCGCCATTTGTATTTAGAGTTATTTATTTTTAATACCGCGACACCCTCTCATTGGTTGGGAACCCAGGACTTCCTAATAATTTCTCTTATTATATGTGTTGAAGCTGGAACTGAATCACATAAAAATGACAAAGGCAAATATCAAGTGCAAGGCAAAACGGCACGCGTGAGGTTAAAAGATCAGAGCAAACTGAAGAACAAAACAACTGTGTGTTGATTAATAAGATCACGTGCTTAGCATGTGAAGTAATTTAATCCCAGTTAAATGTATTAGTAGTCCACCTGTCAAGCATCTAGTGGTTCTGTTGTATTTCCGTTAGATTAGGGAGTTAGTTAATTTTCTTTTTTCAGTCTTAGTTCCTCTGTTGCTGTATATATAGAAACAAGGACTCACTTAATTAATCACTTTTGTACATTTTCTGATTTTGATGAATGAGAAATATCTTCTCTCTCAGATTCTCTCTAAACTTCAAAAATCTCTTTTCTTAATATGGTATCAGAGCAAGATTTTTTGATTTTCTTTCATTTTCGCTGTTGCCAAACAATTTTAGTCTTCAAAGTTCTTTTCTTTTCTTCTTGATTTGCTTGAAATTCTAGTTGCGAAACAGTTTTAGTTTTCAAAGTTTCTTTCTTTTCTTCTTGATTCGCTTGGAATTCTGGTTTTTCATGGCTTCTAATTCAACAGCCAATCAAGCACAATCTTCCACTCAATCTGTGCCTTTTCCGAGCACAACAATGGTAGATGAATCTGCTAACAATCCTTATTTTCTTCCAGCAACTGAGAGTCCAAGAATAGTTCTTTCTTCGCAGCCTTTAACAGGTCCAGAGAACTATTTGAGTTGGGCAAGATCAGTGTTCTTGGCTTTGAGTTTATGAAACAAGTTTGGTTTTGTGAATGGTTCGATTCCACAACTAGATCTTGCTTCTCCATTGTACAATTCTTGGAGTAGGTGTAATACCATTGTGCTCTCATGGCTGACCAACTCTCTCAGCATGGATCTCAAGGCAAGTGTGATGTACATCAACATTGTAAGGGATTTATGGATTGACCTCAGAGACAGACTTTCACAGGTAAATACTCCAAGGCAATTTGAGCTGTAAAAGGAAATTGCTCGTCTTTCTCAAGGTGCACTCACAGTGAGTTCATACTTCACTAGGTTTAAGACTTTGTGGGATGAGTTC
The DNA here is from genome assembly GCF_002906115.3 of Quercus suber. NCBI lineage: Eukaryota > Viridiplantae > Streptophyta > Magnoliopsida > Fagales > Fagaceae > Quercus > Quercus suber. Next base: position 186,846 of record NW_027070386.1, read on the forward strand.
ATAAATTTTCAACCTTTCACTGTATGCAATTGTACTTGCACATGTGGTTCGAAGGCTTCTCAATTGGAAGCACAACATAAGGAGCATGTTTTTCGTTTCTTAATAGGGTTAAATGACAGTTATGGGAACATAATAGGGCAGATCTTATTGCTTGAGCCTTTTCCATCTATTAGCAAGGTTTGCTCCTTGATCTTGCAAGAAGAAAAGAGAAGGAGTTTTGGTCATGGAGTCAATGTAGTTTATCCTACTAAGGCCACTGCTATGTTTGCTAATCATGCTAAGGGTTTTAATGGCAATCAAGGACAGAATCAAGGCAATCGTGGTAACAAAGGTCATTTCAAGAGGGATAAGCCCATTTGTACTTACTGTGGCCTTAGTGGTCATATTGCAGACAAATGTTATAAGTTACATAGGTATCCTCCAGGCTACAAGCACAAGGGAAGCAATCAAGCTATGACAAATCAAGTTTCAGCAATTTTTCCTTCTGGACATTTTGGCAATATGGATGGTTTTTCCTCAGCCAATCCAAATTTGATCCAAAATAATGCTGGTCTTCCTCATCACAGCTTTCAATCTGAAGCTGGCTTTCTTCCATAGCCCTCCTTTGGTGCTACGTTTGCTTCTCCACAGGCTTCTGTTCAAAGTTTTCAGCCTCAATGTCCCATCTCTCAGGTTCAATGTGAGCAACTCCTTAACTATTTGAAAGCAGTCACAGCTTCTGGTTCAGGTATTGGTACTTCTGCTGCATATCAAGTTGCTACTGTCATGGCATCTGCTCCAATTATTCAACCTGCTTTACCACCTAATTCAGCTTCCCCTTCTACCATTAATGCTTCAAATTTTTCAGGTAATTCCTTTTGGATTCCTCCCAATTTCACACATTCTATTTTCTCTGCCCATATTGTTGATAGACCTAATTTTAAGTCTAAAGCTT